>NW_009592968.1:6880-90615 GCF_000690535.1 Cariama cristata | reverse complement strand
AAGTAACAAGCAATAGGACGAGAGGAAATAGCTTCAGGCTGCGGCAAGGGAGGTTTAGATTGGATATTAGGTAGAATGCCTTCACTGAAAGGGTTATCAAGCATCGGAACAGGCTGCCCAGGGAAGTGGTTGAGTTACCATCTCTGGAGGTTTTTAAAAGGCATGTAGACATGGTGCTTACAGACATGGTTTAGTGGTGGACTTAGCCATGCTGGGTTAACAGTTGGACTTGATGACGTTAAAGGTCCTTTCCAACCTAAACAATTCTATGACCGGGCTCCATTTATTGATTTCTTGCCAGTACTGGAGCATGGTTCTTGAGAGAATTCCAGCTGCCATATTACTTATAAGAATCACATAGGCTGTAATGAACATATTAAATAATTTTTTTAATTTTCTTTATTCCCATGGAATATACAGTCAACAAGGTTACAGTCCTTATTTTCAGAGTAATTAATTTTGTGTTCATTTCATCTAATTTTCAGCACTTAACTGAGATGGCCACTTTTATCTGCCTTCTGTATTGAATGGTGAGAGAAAGAACCACCATTGGAGCCATTTAGTCAATGTGCAAGGTTCATGAAGTAAGAACCAAGATCTTTACACGCAATGTAACTTTCTACCATAGGACTTTCATCACAGCTGATGAAACACAAACCTTTCTTGTGGGCTATATCAAGGCTATGAATCAAAATTGCACAAGATCATCACAGACATCACCATCTTTCTTTCCAACAGTAAGGCTCCTTAATTGAATCTACCTTCCTCAAGACAAGTATAACCTACTACACATTCTGTCTACTACTGGTCTGGCGAGATGTAGGCACCTCCCTCATGTAGTGATGATTGGGTGGAAACAATACAATTGAGGCAGGTAAGTCTCTCCAGGACTGCCACAGGATTTTGGCGAGGTATACATTAATACGTGTTGTTAGAATTCTCCAACAGCTATGCAAAAGGTAACTGGGCTCATTCACTTCGATTTAACTGTCTACATTATTTGCCTGCTTTCTTTTCAAGACACAGAGCCCCAAGGTGTCAAGGGTCAGAGGAAATGAAGTCATGGACAAGATCAGACTCAAGACTCTTGCTTTGGAGCCAGTCCCAGATCAGACAAAATGGGAATCCCTGAGGGGCAAACTACTTTTAAAAATATATGTGAGTCTCTCCCTCCAACATCTTCTCTCTATACATATGCCTGCATGCATATGTAAAACTCCACAATGGAAGCTTTTCTACTAAGATTTACATTAAGAAATTAATAAATATAAGTTACACATTTATGGCTGTAATACACTCCTAAGTATTACGCTTTTTCTCACATCTGAAGAGCAGAACAAATGCAAAGGCAAATTACAGATCAGACTGCAGAAACAATCAGCAATATGCAACTTCTTATAAAAAAAAGTCACAACTTCCCCCTGCTCCCCTCATCTCAGTATTGCTTTTTTTCTCCCCTCAGCCTTGGACAAAAGACATTTGGTAACGTTGATGCTTTGCTGTGTATTTTCTTCCACTCACAAGCAACTGGTCAAGATAAGGTGCAGATACTGAGAGTTTCAGGTAAGATGCAGCTGCACTATGCTGTAAATTCAGATACAGAAAACTGATGTGTGTAAAGGAAGCAACCCCCAACACAGGAACAAATGTGTTTGTCTGAATTTGGGTTTCTTTTCTCTTCCACATTGTGAGTAAAGGTTTTAACCATACAGCTTTACTTTTAAATAAAATACGTAAATGACTCCCAAACAGCTGGCCTACTTAACACTACTATGCAAACATCTGTTCACATTCATGCATGCAAATAAGTACACCAGCTAGCAAGTCTCTTAGGCTCAGATTAGTCTTTATCAAGTCCTCCCAGAAACCACTGGGGTGGAGGCCAACGACTGTGTGAAGGGGGAGGAAAGGGAATTCTTAAGCTTTTTTTAGAGAATTAATTCTTGGAAAAAAGATGGATGATGAAGAATACCAAAAAATTCAACTCCCATGCTTTCTATTTTTCAATATGCTTGCTTTAAGGGAAGTTTTCTTTCCTACCTCTTTGTGGTAGTTTCCTACTTCATCACATATTTTAGCAGTTTGTTACATAAATGGGCATTGTGTTAAATTTTTATTCCCCTCTATTCAAACTACCTTTTGAAAGTGCCAGGGATCCCAGGCCTGCTCCTGCTGCACTAAATGGAATTCTTGACATTGACGTGAATGGAAGCAGGACTATGCCAGTTGTACGCTTCATTAGATACATGATTCTATAGCACCATCTAAAATTCTGCTGAACTCTCCCTTTCAAGCAAATAAAGCAGGTAAACTCAAAGGCCATGAAATGTCACTATTACATTTTGACACTTAAACTGAGGTACCTGATGAATTAGCCATCTTCTTGCCAGGCATCTTAGAAAACTGCAGCCCCCGAAGGATTTCCCCTGGCCGTTACCACTTATTGCAAAGTCAAAGAGAGAAAGCTAAGGTTATTGTTTTGCCTGTGGAATCAAAATATGCTGAGAACGCATGTTATTCCCCAGACTTACAGTTTTATTGCATTTCTAATTCACACCTAAGGTCACCATATGTCAAGTGAGTATGCATTCTGCTACTATGGCTACTGTCATCATTTTGACTCTAATGCTAAATAGTCCTAGACTGGAACAATACTGTCTTAGAAACAGCACGATTTAGTGCTTATAGCAGAAGACTGGTCTTCTGATTAAAGATGGAAAATTAAATGCTCTGGTTCCACCTTTGGGTTTATCAGACTCTCTAAAATCATACAAGTTAGTCAATCACTCTGGACCTTCATTTTCACACTGGAAAGCCAAAGAACTAAAAGCTCTGAATAAACAAAATAAGCAAAGCTACTGCAGTAACAACTGTGTCTTCTCTATTGAGAAAGACTAATAAATGAATCAATTATAGAATCATAGAATGGTTTGGTTGGAAGGGACCTTACAGAACATCTAGTTCCAACCCCTCTGCTATGAGCAGGGACATCTTCCACTAGACTGGGTTGCTCAAAGCCCCATCCAACCTGGCCTGGAACACTTCCAGGGAGGGAGCATCAATAGCTTCTCGGGGCAGTTGCTCTTCCCTTATCCACCAACGGTGTAACCCCAACATAGAAGGCTACCAAATCTGTCAGGCACAATTTGCCGTTAGTGAAGCCACACTGTCTGTCACCGATCACCTCCTTAGTTTCCATGTGCCTTAGAATAGTTCCCAGGAGGATTTGCTCCGTGATCTTGCTGGGCATAGAGGTGAGAATGGCTAGCCTGTAGTTCCCTGGATCTTTCCTTTTTCCCTTTTTAAAAAAGAGGGTAATGTTTCTCCATTTCCAGTCAGCGGGAACTTCACTGGACTGCCACAACTTCTTGAATATGACAGATAGTAGCTAAGCCACTTCATCCACCAGTTCCCTCAGGACCCATGGGTGCATCTTGTCAGGTCCCATGGACTTGTGCACCTTCAGGTTCCTTAGATGGTCTTGAACCCAACCTTCTTCTACAGTGGGCAGTTCTTCATTCTCCCAGTCCCTGCCTTTGCCTTCTACAACTTGGGTGGTGTGGCTGAAGCACTTGCCAGTGAAGACTGAGGCAAAAAAGTCATTGAGTACCTCAGCCTTCTCCATGTCCCTGGTAATCAGGTTCCCTGTCTCCTTCCAGAGAGGGCCCACATTTTCCCTAGTCTTCCTTTTATCACCAACGTATCTACAGAAAC
The DNA here is from genome assembly GCF_000690535.1 of Cariama cristata. Lineage (NCBI taxonomy): Eukaryota > Metazoa > Chordata > Aves > Cariamiformes > Cariamidae > Cariama > Cariama cristata. The sequence continues at coordinate 86,901 of NW_009592968.1, read as the reverse complement.
TTTTCTTGTTGCCCTTGACATCCCTGGCCAGATTTAATTCTGTCAGGGCTTTAGCTTTCCTAACCTGATCCCTGGCTGCTCGGATTTGATCTTTGATCAAATTTCATTCAGCATTTAAAACTACAAGATGAAGTTTGAAATCAGTTTCTTGTGGCCTGATACGATTACGTCATGATGATGATGATGCTTTCCTCTGCATAATGCATTAATGTGAATTTGACCACACAATTGTCATTTCTTGTCATTTAAGTACTCTTACAGTTAAGCAGCCATAATTGTCCTTTGGGTGTTATCTTAAATACATTAAAAAAGAAATTGAATGCTTTCACCGCATTATAGCTGGGACACTTTTTCAAAGCTAATTTCTATGTCTGTGAATTATTCATAATACACTTCAAACGGGCTCTTCTGGATAAGGTAATTGACCTTGTCTGCATGAAGCACCTACTACCTTGCCTTGGGATAATTAAATCTACGATGTGGTCCATTATTTAAAAGTAATGTCTTTTCATTAGGTTAGGCAATATATTATCACTCAACTAGTCACCTAATTCTGCATTTAGCACATTCAAGTTTTCACTGTTTTGTCACAGGTTACACTCATCACAGCAATATCTCACATTAAGTACCATGGTATAACTGTAAGACAGCTTTCTTTTGATAAATGGAAGTAGGATTTAGAGGACTAAAATTTCAAGATTTACCTTTGTATTTGCAACCTCAGTTGGCTGTGTTTGTTTTTTCTGTGGGTGAAAGCAATACAGTGTGTCTATTCAGTAAAAATTAGTGTCAGATCAAAACTCAGGTACAACTAATGTACTAGGCGGCAGTAACAATACAAACTCACGTACTGTTCAGTGGAAACACTTATGTGCTGTTGAAAGGTATGCTAAAAGACGTATTGAATTCCATGATCTAAATTAGCTCAGGTACTTCTACAGAGTTTTATTTTATTGTGTAGAGAAACCCTTGGTTGGCTTGCCATGCAAGGATGCAATTAGCAATGCTGGCTGTTGCCTGGGCTAGCTCTGAACCATTTCAGCCATCCCTGTAATGGATTACTAGGACTCAATTCCCTGTTACATATGCCCTCAAAGGGTGTTGCTCAGTGAAGACCAAAGCCATTAATACTTTTTTTGCATATGCATGGAGTGAAAACTTCTGAGAGACAAACTTGAACAGTTGAGCATCCAACTCTCTCCTGCACTCCAACTACTTTGAACCACTTTAGCAGAACAAAGCAGCTCTGAATATATTTTAGTCAGTCACTGACAAAGTCCTCCTGCATGGCTAAACTCTTGAGTGGCAAAGCAACCTGAAGGAGCTCCTGCATCGATCCCTTTCCTGGCTCTGAAAAATGTCCAGAGATGGTATTCTAATTTAAATTGCACCACTCCAGTAACCAAGTTTAAAGATGCTTTTCCACCCTCCTGTACTTCAGTTGTGCAGGGTAAACCTGTATATTCTATTATAGGAACATAGTATTCGCTTTTTCAGTCTATCAGTGCTGAAGTGTTTAGACTCTGATTGCAAATACTGCATTAACAAGCTATGGATGAACTTGTTAGCTACTCTACATACCTGAATTTTTACAATGTTTCTGTGTTTTGTAGTTTGTTTTACACTAAAGTGGAATTTAATGAAAGATGCAATAACTAAGGAGCTAATCCACCATCTTACTTGCCTAAATCAGTATAAATACACCAAATCCAATGGAACTGATCCTGCATATCTTTGAGCTTTGCATTTTTTCAGCTGAATCATTTGATATTGTAGCCTCTCTCAAGCTGTCCATTAATAGAATGTTATGATTATGCTAGCTATTCAAATATTTTAATCATGTTATACAAACACAGTTCAGTCTATGAACTGTTTATCTTGATTAGATATTGTTTGAGTGTTCACTTAAAATTATGAAGCATTGTTTTAGAGCAGAAATAAAGACAAGGGCATCAAAAAGACTTCAAGGTGTTAGAGTGAACATTTACTCTGAAGGCCTTTGGTTGAATTCCTACTTGCATGAATATTCAGAAACAATCTGTTCATGCTTCAGGAACATTTCTGCAAACACAAAAATCTCAGTATTGTGGTCCAGAATAACATTAAAAAAAAGGATTATGAAAATTATCAAAGTGAAACTGAAATGAAATTCCAGTAGGATAGGAAAGAAATAGCTGCCATTTATCACTGCCCATCAGCTAAAACAAACTAGTCAAGGAAAGTATTGTTCTAAGCAAGATTACCTGCAACTGGCCTGTCTGCTATATCATATTTCATAATGGTTGACTGCCTTCCATTGTGTAACCACAGTTGTGTACTATACATTGATAGCTCCTGTCACTATAATATGATTATGTTTACCCATTAGTTTCTGCTTTTGTGCTACAGCCCAGCAACTACAATATTACAATGGTCCTAATGGTCTGTTTCACTTTGTTCATTTACCTATTAATTTTGGCAATAGCATATTTCATGGAACATAAATTTCATCCTCTGAAAACAGACAACCTGTAGTACAATATGGTCAGACAGATTCTGGAGCTTTGTACGGAAGTAAAATGAATTGTCCAGGGTGGCATTTTGGAAAGAACATACCTCCCTCTGGAGGCATCGGTTGTATCTAAGGTGATTACTTCAGCAGTAACAGGATGTAACTATTCACTCAATAAAATTCTGCCTCTATTAAGTAGATACTTCTAATGTTCTGTGGATTGACTGGTGGCCCTAGCATGTCTCACAGAGGCAATAAACAAAATGCAACACAATCTCTTTGTCTGAATCCAGAACATAAATGTGCACTGTGAAGGAAGTGACCTAGAAAGCTGGCACTGCTTTGAACCTGGAGGCTCTGGGAAGATAACCCCAAAACAGAACCTGAAAAATGCTCATTGCTAGTTCAGCGACAGATATTAAAATGGCAAAACAGATCAACCAAACTGTCTCTTCACAGCCAGAGAAAAAGCCAAAGAGAGCTGAAACAGAGCCTACTTCAGGAGAAGACAATTTGTTCTAGAATCCTACCCTCTGATGTTATGTTAGCATTCAGTCATGAAGATCTCTCTCCGAAGAACAGCCTCTAAACTTCTGCCACACACCAAAAGAGTTTCGCCTGGATAAAATCTGAGAGCTTGAAATCACGGTGACAATGGGAGGTAAACAAATGTTAATGCAGAGAAAGCCTTTAGCTCAATAGAGAAAAGAGTAACCAACACTAACTTCTCTTGCATCAGGCCTGACAATGTTCCATCTATCCCAAGAAGTTAATTACGATCAACCTCCACTCTTCTTTTCCTCCTAACCTGTCTGCACATATCTACATAAAAATGCAAACATATACTTTCCCCAAAAGACAGTACTCTATCTATATCAATTGATAATTTTATGGACTGTACTGACCATTTGAATGAGCGGCTAAAAGAAAAGTTAGCATTTAAAACAAACATATCATATAATTGATACTACTTTTTCTTCAGAACTACTTTTCAGATCTCTGGTCATTTTTTAAAACATCCCATCATAGGCTTGGAATTATCAGTAAAACAAACCTGTCAGATCTGATTTAGGTTCGGTAATACAAAACTGAGAAAAAGAACAACCAGGAATCATTATAATCTTTTCTTTCTTACCAACAAGTGCCACTACCAACATTTTGATCGCCTTGAATGAGACAGCCTGAACAAAAAGAAGAACAGAAAATGGCTAGTGATTGCAGACTAAGCTACTGGGAGCATTTTTCGTGCACTATTAATGTTAATATATGGGAATCACTACATATTGTAAATTAGACATGTCATTTTAAACTTTTTTGGCAAACCAAAGATATAGGGAAAGGGAGACATGGACCTAAGCATCCTGGATAAAGAAATAGGCAGCATATGAAGCAGAAAGGCACTGAATCTAGCACATCACCATGTGTCTGAAGATCTATGAAAGACTGATGGGTACTGATGAAGTTCAGTTGAGTTTAGGATGTACATTTGGTTTAAGTTTTCATTCCTCTGCTGAGGAGGAGACATACATTTGTGTATCTGGCACGCTGAGAAAATACATGCACCTGAGTCTCATTTTAGCCCAAATTAAGATTTCCTTCTAGCACTAGGACATTTGGAGTCAGCAGAAACTGTATAGTACTCTCTACACCCTATTAATTCTAGCAGGCTTTAGATATTAATCTCAAGTTGGTTTTCTAGAGAAATGAGACGTTTTGGACCATGCTATGTGACTGTGCACACATGTGTCCATTGTTCATGTAACTCATGAACCCACTGGCCAATTTCCAGTACATTTGACTGAGAAATATGTTCCTACAGGTTTCGTGTACTGCCTAAGCAGAAAATGGAGAGATCTTCCTAGTACCCAGCCTAAGAAAAGGTTGCAATGCATTTTCAATCTCCAGCAGATATCAGACCATCCAAACAAAAGCTCAATGCTAAATCACAAAACCATAGGAAAAAGAAGCATCATTTATTACTCCACCATTCATTGAACTATTGTTTTAGCAAAAATAAACAAAGAAACAATGTTCTAAACTGTCAAAAAAAACACTAGCACAGATAAAATAACCAAAACTCTATAGTTGGGAGAGATGCTGTTCACTAGGCAGAAGCACGAGAACATACAATGTTTAAGGAGTTTGATCAGTTCCTGTTTAGAAAGATATCTAAACTAAGTTCAAAGTATCACCTTCAGTTGCATATCTCTTTGCCTGGAAGAACTTGGCCATCTACCTTTGGCTGAACATATAACTTTAAGACCGCTACAGTAAGACTACATGGATCTCATCCTACAAATGCAGGCCTGCTTCCAATAGCTCTAATAGGGGTAATTTCCAAAACCAAGGGTGCCGTTTCTTAATTACATGGACTACCTTCTTGCTCTTTACAAAGGAAGACAGCATGCTTATCATACAACTACATCAGGTACTATAACAACAGGTATGACCAGGCAACAGGCAAAATAGTTGCAATAGTCTCCAATTAGTGTGGGTAAGAACAGTCATCTGTCAATGGTGGGATGAACTCTAGCATTGAATCGACATTACTGGAGACACTCTGAAGACCCAATTATGATTCCCTGCCGGTTGCCTCTGCCCGTGTTCAGATCCATACCTAGATTCAAACCATCATGGCTAAGCTAACACTTTATGAATGTATTGCACTCATTCTCAGGTGAGCTTATCTTTCCTCAAAACATCTATGACCAAGAAAGACAGCATTGTCCATATGGCATCCCAATCTCTAATAAATAAAGTAGGTTTGGGGTTCTCACACTTCTCTCTTCCTTTACAATCAACCATTGCAGCAACGCAAAATCTAAACACTGCCTAGGAGATGAAGAGGAAGAAATTTGGGTGCTTAATTGATGCTTGAGACTGGGGATACTATTCTTGGGCTACTATGCAGTCACAGCTTTCTCTCTTTACCTGGCTGAATATACCAAACATCCCATTATATCCCACCCGAATATACCATTACCTCCCTTGTAATTTGGTAGGTTCATAAAAATTCAAAGAATCACACCTTCCTTGCTAAATCACTGTAACTATGTTAATCAGTTCACTAGAAAAAACAAGTGTACCTCTAAGGGATGACATGTTCATTCTTCCACTAGCTGCACAAGGGCAAGGCACAAGAGGTACCTATATAAATCTCATACTTGCAGTGCAAGACTTCAGAGGTGTTCATCTGGGAGGAAACACTCTTCTTACGGTTCTTTTTCATGGTTGCACAAACTTGGCCATTGGTTTTAGGGTGGTACTTTCAAACAGATCTAACGGCCCGTAACAGTAGTAGGCAGACCTGTCATCAGTAACAGCCTGATACCTCAATTTTCTTCTCTGCTAAACAAGGTAAGAAAACTACCTTTAGAGAAGGACTGCATAGATTAATTGGTTAACTTTTCTAAATGCTAATGTTAAAAAAAAAATAAAAAAATTTCTGGGACTTTTGAATTCTGCTCTTCAGAGCAAAGGAAGAAGGCTCTTGATGTTTCTTTGAGTCCTGGACAGCTCAGGCAGGAACACGCCCCTCGGCTAAACCATTCCCCATTAAAGTCTGAGCCTTCCTCCTATCAAAGGGGCTTGGAACAAATTCAGGTTTAAAAGCTTATTCTTTTTTGTTCTCAGTCTTTCTGGCCCAGTAGATACGAAAAAAGCTTCTCTAAAGAATGTTTTAAAAGGGTTGTTTTCTTTCAGGTTACCACATCTTTCTAGCTACTTGTCAAGTCTTAGTCAGATCTGATCCTCCTCAAATCAATCTGGATTGGGTAAATAATTCTCAATTGCTCTTAGATGCTTCTTGGGAGGGGAAGACATACAAAACTTTTTTCCTTAAAGGTCTGGAGAAGTTTTCTCCAAGCATGATTGCTTATTCTCTACATTTTGGGTTTTTTTTACTAAAGACAGTAACAGACACTTAGAAGAGCTACTTTTATACTCCCCTTAACATCACATGGTTCACATAAGCAAAACATTGAACTAAATACTCTTAGGGAAGGCTCTTGTTATGTTACTGTTTGAACACCACGCACAAAGTAATCTGAAAACACAGCCTTCAGCTCATCCTCATTGTTTCTTTTCCCCTGCCTCTGTTTTCACACTTTCAAAAATAGAAAACACATCTCCCATAGGCTATCTTCACACTGTAATGGGGTACAATTCCTGGACTTAAGATTTACAAGCAATGACTCTGAGTCTAACCCAATCTATACAAAGTAAAAACTTGACTCCTTTTTTCCATAGGCTTACATTTTCTTTTCTCCTTATTACACTATATAATTAAATTATGCCATTGTTCATTTCTTGTATAGCCTCTTAATACCTCTGTCTTCCTGGATAGGTCAGACCAATTAAAGCAAAATCAAATCATATAGGCTCTGTCCCATTCACCTGTTCTATCCCATCTTGTTTTCAAGTAAATGCCTTGCTTTTTTCCTCAGTTCTAAAACAGGAGTCAAATGAACCAAAAACACGCATAAAACTGAGAGATTATGGCTCCAAATGGTTTGTGATCCTCAAAGATAATGTGAATAGAAATGTAAGAGACAGAATAGGGAACAGAAATGTATGAAGGGACAGAGTGTACCCTCAGTAAGTTTGCTGATGATACAAAGCTGGGAGAAGTGGCTGACACATCAGAAGGCTGCACTGCCACACAGTGAGACCTGGACAGGCTGGAGAGTTGGGTGGAGAGGAACCTGATGAAGAACAACAAGGGCAAGTGTAGGGTCCTGCACCTCGGGAGGAATAATCCCATGCACCAGTACAGGCTGGGGGTTGACCTGCTGGAGAGCAGCCCAGCAGAGAACGACCTGGGAGTCCTGGTGCACAACAAGTTGACCACGAGCCAGTAATGTGCCCTTGTGGCCAAGAAGGCCAATGGTATCTTGGGGTGCATGAGGAAGAGTGTGGCCAGCAGGTCGAGGGAGGTTATCTTCCCCCTCTACTCTGCCCTGGTGAGGCCACATCTGGAGTACTCTGTCCAGTTCTGGGCTTCCCCGTTCAAGAAAGATGAGGAACTATTGGAAAGAGTCCTGCGGAAGGCAATGAAGATGATGAGGAGCTGGAGTATCTCCCTTACGAGGAAAGGTTGAGAAAGTTAGGTCTGTTCAGCCCGGAGAAGAGAAGAGTGAGAGAGGATCTCATCAATGCTTATAAATACCTTAAGGGTGGGTGTCAAGTGGATGGGGCCAGACTCTTTTCAGTGGTGCTCTGCGACCGGTTAAGAGGCAATGGGCACAAACTGAAACTTTGTTCTGGTTGTGGAGTTTACTCCTCTGGAAATACCTGAAATGTTCCTGGATGTGATCCTGTGCAACTCGCTGCAGATGAATCTGCTTTGGCAGGGGGCTTGGACTAGATGATCTCCAGAGTTCTCTTCCAACCCCAACCATTCTGTGGTTCTGTAAATTACTATTGCTTCACTCATGTGGCATCATGGTAGAAGAGGTCAGCTGAGAACTGTTCCACCACTATGATTTACATCTTCTATTCTCCAGTATTAGAAAACCTCACTCTTTGCACTGGCCCAAATTTAGCAGAGAAATTAGTTTAATGTCAGTAAGATAGCCTTAGTCTAATGGAGCCCAAGATGCTCGAAGTAGGACAGCTGAATGAAGCAGACAAATGGAAGTCTGATGAGAACACACTCCCCGCTGTGGCTCTAATGAGGGAGAAGGCACACTTTTCTGCTCAGGCAGCAGTACTGCTTGCTTTCTTGAATGGTGGACAGCTTGCTGTCATAGCTAATGACCCATTAATATAACAAGCCATGGATTAGCTGTTTGTTTCTAATTGCCATTATTTATTTATTAACAATATGCTGAGTCCTGCAAATTAAAACAGACCATCACTGCTCGTGATTAAGGGAATGCTGGCTGGTATAGCCTGAAAAATTGTGTAATTGTTTCCTTCTTTGAATTGTGTGTATGAATAGCTTATACGACTGGGTGTCTCAAGGTAGAGGTATCATCAGGACATGTTTGGTTCTGGCACATGCGTGTGTCTCATAAAACTATCCATTTCCAAACTCTTATTTGGACTGCAGAATTCCCTGACCTCAAGGTTTCTTCATTACTGAAGAACAGCACCTATATCCACAGGTTTCACAGGCTGAGCAAAAGATACAATTTTACTCCAAACCAGAGGTTCTTTGGGAACAAAAGTCCCAACCTAACCGATTACAGAGGTTAAGCGAGCATCTTGCAGCATCAGTTCACAGCACTGACTTCCTTACAGCACCACCAATAACAGTTCACACAACAACTTCTAGATTCCAGGCTCAAAATCTGTTGTCTAGGTTTACATTTCATTTACCTGTCCTATGTGTCTTCATTAATACCACTTCTAAAAGCTTCGTGTATTTTTGAAAAGGTACTTTCCATTTCAGTAAAACACAGTAGTTCTATTCAGTTTGGACTGACAGATTTGTTTTCTAGGTCAACTGTAAAAGGTCTTTTGGAAAAAAAAAAATAGTGTAATTCTAGAATTGCTCCTTAGCCTTAAAAAAAAATAATCAAGGGAGTTAAAAAAACAAACAAACAAACAAACAAAAACCCAACAGAAATACCCAGTGACAGCAGAAATATGAAGGATATATTCCACAGAAGCAAACAGGAGTTACCCGTACAAGCTCCTTCCTCACTACTCTACCAGTCCCCACTTTGAGAGGTGTTTTTAAATTTACCTGACATATTGTCTAAAGTAAACACTGACAGTGGTGCTCCAGTCTTCACTGGAGTAGTCCTGGGAAACTTGTGCCCTTCTGGTGTCACTCCAGAAGTATGCCAGTTAGCATTAAGCCTGTCCTCTCCTGCAGCAGGGTTCAAGGAGGGAGCACGCTTTCCTTCCACTGGTCAGGAGCTACCCAGTATATGACTGAGCAAGGATTTCTTCCCATGTCTTTCCCATCACTTGGCCTCTTGGCTGCTTTGTGATCTCAGAGAAGCACAATGGGACTACAGGAGAAGTAATGCAAGCAGTTAGTGTTCCTTCCTTGGCAGCTATAGCACAATTTTCCTTGCTGCCAGTCAGGAGGGATTGTATATGGCGAGGGAAGTAAAGGGTCAGAAATTGAGATAATGATATTCCCATTACTCATAGGCACATGCATGCTAGATGCCAAGTTACCTCCTCCACGCAGCAGTTTTTTAATTCTGCTTTGACCACCTGCATTTTAATCAGCTGCATGCTACTAACAATATAGCATCTTTAAAAATGGCCTTTAAATCTCTCACTACAAATAAGGGGGCATGTTGCATTACTATAGTGAACTCTGTTCAAAAGTCTCTAAATATAGCACAAGTTACCTAAAATTATGCATGTGAGAGGCTATCAACACTGCCACTTTGGAGTGGAGAGACAAGGTTTGATGGTGGAAACACAGATGGCAAGTCAATCATTCTCAAGAAGGGGATCCTAATAACACAAGAATAATTACAACACACAATCTACACCTGCCACCTATCCACCACTCCCTTTGATATGAACTACTTTTTGAGGGCAGACTGCCCTGTTCTATGTTATTTTGTGCAATGACAAATAGTCTCCTGGTAATGCAATAACAATTTAAAGTACCTGGAATGATAAAAAGGAAATTATATTTGAAAGGCATAAAATAATAGTGAGCAAAACCCCAATGGCAAATGACTGCTTGTTATGGGTCATTTTATATCACCTCATGGTACATCTATGTAAAAAACTTCATCAGAACCCAGGTTTCACACTCCTTTCTCCATAAAGATTAATACTGCCGTAAAATGCGGTGTCCTCATTATATGAAACCTTGGTGCTAACCACATCTCAAACACTGTGGGGTCACTTCTGGTGAAAAAAATACTAGAGCTACTGAAGGTCCAAGAAAGGCAACTAAAAGGATCATAAAAGCACTGGGTGAGTGCAGAAATGTGATTCACTGCATCCTGCAATACCAGAACTCAGTGCACTGAGTAAAACATTAGTTTAAAACAGTTTTTTTTAAAAAAGTAGTTCTGTACACAGTATGTAGGGAATTCCTGGAACTTGCTTTCCTAGGAGGCTGCAGAGGCACAGAATATAAAAAAGTTCAAAAAGCAATTAGACAAATTTATGGACACCAGTAGTGGACACTAGAAGGGACTGGCAATGGCATAAACTCTGATGCCCTTAGTAGAGCAACTGTAGGTGACAGGAATGTATTGAGGCATGCGCTGAAGACATCCAGACTTGTGTACTGACCCTCTCCAGCAGCCACTATTGGAGGCAGGACTCTGCAGGACATTTCTCAGCATCTTATGCTCTGACAACACTGGAAGTCTCATCTGGAACTAAAAAGGGAGCCTGCACAGACGAAGAGCTCTAGCAACATACCGGGCATAGATAAAACACCACTGAACTGTATCAGCAGCAGAATTAAGTCTAAAACTGAAGTCTAAACTCAGAAATTAGGACACGCTCCCTGCTGTGAGGTAGTAATACAATAATAAAGATACAAAATGCAAATGCAGTGGTTCACAGGTGAGGGCAAACAGCTGTCTCACATAACAGTTCACAGACGTGGAGACAGCACATGGTGCAGCTCAGCATTGAGATACAGGCCTAGCTGGGAGACAGAGGGGAAAAGAGGAGGTGGAAACCTGGGTGCAACTCATATAATACTGGGACTTGACAGATCTTAAGAGAGACAGGCAGAAAGTTCAGGGAACAAGTGTGTAGCTTAGGTTGGATGTTGAAATCAAAGCTTGAGGTGACATTTGTGGGAATTCTACTGGAAACAGTAGAAAAATAAGGAAGAAGGTGGGAAAAAACCACCACCTAAAGACATTCCTATTTCTTTGATTTTGCGCTAGGACTGATCTTCTCTCAGTCCCTGCCTACACAAATGTGCTATGAACTCAACAGACTGTCAGCCAAGTATTCTAAAGCAAGCCATCCTGCCACTGATACAGCCATCACTGCGTTAAGTCCTTGATATGGTGGATGTGAGGCGGCTTCCCAAATGTTAAGCCTTATGAGTACACTGACTGCTTCGAGAAAACTGCACAAACTCAGTCAGAGCTGAGGGTTTATTCAGTTAATAGTTTTCATACCCTCAAACATCTTGCATGTTAACAGTTCAATTAAACATACATGCACACAAATGCACCTATCCTTGTACACATACCCTTTTCCTAGGTATTACCTGAGATGCTCCACAAAGAAAGGAAATCAGAGCCCCAGGGGCTTAAATTTCTTCTCAGATTCCCAGAATACAGATACAACATTTAGAGGCAGCCCAAGCTTCCTGCCCACCCCCCTCCTCTCCTGAAAGCTTGTCTTGGTCTGTGCTTCTAAGGATGAGGCAGTGGTAAAGTCTGCAATCTTTTGCTAAGAGTATGGATGACTTTCCTAATTAATGCCAGCTGTCAGATTTGCTCCCGTTATGTGAGTATCTCTCCAAAAGGCATGGAGAAGTCACAAGAGACTTGCAATTACTGGTCATAAATTATAAGTGTCATTTGCCAGCATCATGAGAAAGCCAGCTATTCATTTGATGAACAGACATCTATTCTGATGTTCACAAACCTCCTGAAAATCTATCTGATGGCAGAGATGTACAAAAATGCAGTTCAGGGCAATTTAATTTTAGTTTTCAAAGACATGCTTGCAGCTAAGCTATAGTATGACAGTGAGAACTGATAAGGCTGTTCCAGACAGCAGGAGGTGAGGATGAGTAAACTCTGCCAACTGCCAGATTGTATGTCTGACACACTGCAGATGTACATCCAAGTAACTCAATGGGGAGACTACACTGAATCACACTCTCTGGGAATGTGCCTATGTCTCCAGGGCAAGAAATACTTGGAAGAGAGGAAAGACAAATTCCTTGATATAAACTGGAACAATTTTATGCAATTCACAAGTCTCCCTTGGTTTCTCTCTGCCCAGAGTGCCATGCTTGTCCCTTTGCCCAGGTACATGATTTTTTCCCTTTTTTCCCCACGTCAAAGCTATGAAAGCCAAAATTGCTATGTAACAACACGCATCTTTGCGGGAGAGTAAAGTTATGAATGCAAAAGGAAAGAGAAATCTTTTTATTGCTTCTCTCTGAAACACGATAGTGTTTAGATCCTTAAGACAAGGATTTGGGGGTTTGGTGCTACCAGCTGAGATATCCTAATCATGCATTCCATCTCCATGGAAAAAAAAAAGAACAAAGCCCAAAATGAGAGGACGCTCAGAAATGGATTAGATTCCTCGCAAGATGGGGAACTTTTATGGCTCTCTCAAGATCATGTATACGTCTGGGAGATGCCCTTCCATCAAGCATTCACCATTGGGCTCAGTTCAGAGGTATTAATGAGCAGTGATATTCAGAAGGCTGGATTAGATCATGTAATGTTTCATGCCGGCCTACAAATGCAGCATTGTCATCCGTACATGTGCACTGTATACACATACAATGCTGAAGGAAGATCTGAAGTGTGGTTCATTAACCATAATTACAAATTATGATGCCGTGGCAACACAGAGAGAACATAGTGCTTCAGGCATCCAAAAGCCTAGGCCAAACCAAGAAACAAAACCCAAGAGTTTTGATTTTTGTTCTGTTGCTCTGGCCCCAAATCAAACTCCCTCATCACATCTGGGCATAAACAACACAGGTGAGAACCTTCTGCAGGGAGTCCAGCAAAACACACTAGGGTTATTCACACTTGTAGCTCACAAGTTTAGGAATGGAAATTCTTTAAATCATCATAGAGTCTTAGAATGGTTTAGTTGAAAGGGACCTTACAGATCATCTCGTTCCACTCCCCCTGCCATGGGCAGGGACACCTTCCACTAGACCAGTTTGCTCAAAGCCCCATCCAACCTGGCCCTGAACACTTCCATGGAGGGGCCATCCACAACTTCTCCAGGCAACCTGTTCCAGTGCCTCACCACCCTCACGGTGAAAAATTTCTTCCTTGTATCTAATCTAAATCTTCCCTCTTCCAGTTTAAAGCCATTGCACCTTGTCTTATAACTGCAGGCCCTTGTAAAAAGTCCCTCTGGAGCTTTCTTGTAGGTCCCTTTAGGTACTGGAAGGCTGCTCTAGGTCCCCTGGAGCCTTCTCTTCTCCAGGCTGAACAACCCCGACTCTCTCAGCCTGTCTTCACAGGAGAGGTGCTCCAGCCCTCTGATCATCTTAGAACACTTCAAGACACCTATAGTCTTCAGCACCACTGGGTCTCTAGGCTTTTCTATAATATAGCAGCAGTTCACCTCAAAATGAACACCAATTAATAGACCTATTTAAGGCTTTGAGGAAAAAAATGCCTTTCTATCATTTGAAAATACTTAATACTCAGCTAAGAACAAATTGTTACTCATATCTTGTAGTTTCAAGAACTCAAACAATTTCTTTTTGAGCATGTTCCACATCTTGCCAAACTTACACCCTTAGGCTATTGAGAAAGTTGAGGATGAAAAATTGAAAGTGTAATTAAAAAGCATACAAAAGGAAGAAAAAAAGAGGAAAAAATGATGGTATCTGCCACATGCACAGCACTAGATTGTAATTTTTTTCTAATTTATCAGCTGGGGTTCTATTAAAGTTATGAGTTGTGCAATTCTTGTGTGGTCAACTGTCAGGACTACAGCTGCACTGCATCAACTGCAAAATTGCAATCTGGGCTGCTGGACACTGTCCCCACATCCTCTCCCTTGAGCACTCCGAGTCATAACTTTGGCCCTGGACAAGTGGAGAAGGAGCTGCCTGTCAGGAATTGTCTTAAGTCAGTCAGTCAGCTGGTAGGTAACTTTAGCCCTGAAGCAGAATAGTTTATATACTATCAATTTACACAAGATTATCACCACTTTTTTTTTTTTTTAAAGGAGAAATGGGTTTGGATCCTTAAGTCTCCCTAGATTCATAGAGGTACCACATACAAGAGGTATCTCAAAATGCACTCATAGTGTACCTTTCTGCATACACGTGACCAAGTACCTCACAGAAATGTGTAAAATTAAACACATGCAGACCTGCTCTAATATTGTGACCTTCAACCTGAAAAAAATATTTTGGAAATAATCACTGTGTGATTATATCTTTATAACATGTCAAGCACGGTGTGGGATAGAGAAGCCAGCAATACTGAAAATATTTGTAAGACATTAATTCCCCCTCTTTATGAGCAGTTATGCCTGCATTTTGTTTTCCCTTTGTGCTCTACCCTGGATGCTGATATTAACATTTTGTTCTTTAAAAAATGATTAGCAATATAAGCAGTTCTTGGCTGGTAAATTCTGATGATAACAAAAGACATAATTCACAGGTTTTAAAAATAAACTGACTGTGAGGCATCTGATTACTGGATCAATAAACATTCAGTGTTATAGTAACTTTGCTGGAACCAGGAAGGTTATTGATACATCTCATTAGACAATTTATTTTAACACAAGAGGAACTCTGACTGCAAGAGCCCCTTAAGGCTTTCTGTGGGATTTCTTCTAACCTACTAACAAATTTAAGAGTTGCTGATAATCAAAGAATCACCAGGACCATACAGACATTACAAGTAACCGGATGAGACTTTGAAGACATTCAAGAACCTGCCCTTAATGTCATTAATCGCTCTGGATAAGCAAACATAAAATTGCGACCCCAAGAGAGAGTCGAGTGGAAGGCAGTCATCCTGAGTTGAGTAGCCACTGGAAATTTGGTACTGCAGAGAGACATAAACTGATCAGACCCTCTGCTTTCTTCTTGCTGCTACACTAAGTCAGGGCAAAAAACTTATTCCTATCATGAGGAGAAAATTAGTTTTGCCCCAGAAACTCTACTACCAAACACCTCAGACATCATATTCAAGGCTGTGGGACTCAGAAGAGGGCATGCCCCTCCTTTCCAGAAACATCATGAGAGTCCGGAGCAATCTGGATGCTTTCTATCTTTAATACACAGTTAAAAGCTGTAAATGAATAAACACATCCATTTACCATCAGTTAAATACAGCTTTTGTGGTTTCTAAGTAGTGCTTTCCATTGTAGAAGCTTTCAGAGCCTTTGTACGCATGAACTTACAGAGTGGAAACTCCCCTGCAGAGCTCAGACCCTCTTGCATCAGAGTACAGGCACTGCAGAGTGGTATCCAAGATGGTAAAAGGCCTTTCACTCTGTTCTGTATTGCTACTATTCATTTTGAGTTTTTTCTCCTCAGTTGCAGTGTGGCCTGTATCTGCTGTATAATCAGTAAGAGTTAACAGGTAAAGATTTGGGACCATGGCACTTACTTGGGGTGTTCAGGAGACGTGACTTTTTGCAGTGATAGGCTGCCTCCTGTTCACAGTATTCTGCACTGTTTATCATGGCTTCAAGCTGCTCCCCACTGCTGTTGTAGTTAAAGGACATGGTGTACGGCTTCGCCGGATCAGCTCCTTGTACTCTGGTTAGCCCTGTGTTGTTGTGCTGTACTGCAGTCCAGATCTTATCTTCTGTTAAATGAAAAAGGATTGAACAGGAAGTTAACAGCAAAAAACTTGCAACAAACAGGGAACGAAAAAGCAATTGAAATCTAATTCTTTACTGCACTGGAGAGAGCGTCAGCAGGACCCAAAATGGTGACTCTGTGATGAAGACCTATTACAGGTCAGTGTAGCCCACAGAGATGTTCCTCCCTGAACCAGCTCAAGCAAACATTACGGAGCCTGCTGAGCAAGAGAGAAACTACAAACTTCCTGGGAACCACAGGAGATCTTCAGCATCTTCTATTGCCAGGTATCTGAAGAAAAGTAGGTAACTTTCAGCTGGCTTTGGTCCTGAGGGAAAAGACATAATAATATGGCTCATCTTTTGCAAACAGCTGCATCTGAGAGCACAGCCCATGCTGTTATAACAACAAGTGGTAGCGGAGAACTGTGGCTGATGAGTTTGCACAAACTCACCACAAACGGAAACCACAAAATCTTGCCAGAAAGCTAAAACTCAGAGTATGTTCTTACTGCCCAGCTGGAAGTCAGATCACTCATTTTACTCAGTTCTCAGATTTTTCTACGTATAAGTTGAGTGATGCCCTGCTTGGATGATGGTACAGAACAACATATGACTTGGCATCTGTAGTTAACTGTAAATGTTGATGCTTTTCCATGCTGGGGAACACATTCTCATCTCCTTCATTGCATTTACTGCCAGAACAAGGGATTTCGTAGGTGACAGAAAGCGGAATCTAGGCTTAAGCACAAACTGCACCATAACAACTCAGCTCGTGACTAGCATTGGCGTTGGCATGATAAGGAGAGCATAGCAATTAGAAGCAATTAGCTCAGCAGGGAGGCTGTTTCCCGTCTGGTTCTGGTGAGATAGCAATGGGCAAGATAACAAGGACAGCCTGAATGGCCAATCTGCCAAGCTGACCCAGAGTAAAAGGAAAACTCTTTAATGAGGATTCAGAGGACTGAGCCCTGCATGTGCTCCATGATGTTATTAAGAGTCACATCCAGTAAATTCCCTCTTTATCAAAGATCCTTCTTGCCTAGCGAGGATACAAAATACTGATGTGGTAAAAACTTAAGGCAGTAAATTTTAATCATTTGATGACAAGAAAATTTCAATCTCATTTGCAGAAATCTACAGGCAATTACAGAGGAAGAGGCAAGATCTAGACAAGAGATTTCTATTTTGTTATTCATGCTTTAACAGGGAAACCCTGGATAACACTGAACTTGATCTTTGCTAAACTGATCTTAAAAACTGTGCATTTAAGTATTCAGATGGTTTTACCAGATTACCTGGTCTAAATTCTTGCAGAGTATGAGCTTTCCAGTTACTCCCCAATACACTGGCATGACGAGCCCAGTAGCTTTGCGGCCACTGCAATGCACTGCAGTTGAAGTGTTTTTTGTTGAGCTACAAACATCCCACAGATTACTTCAACAGAACTCTAATAGGTGTATAAAAAACCCAAATGGACTATCTGTGCAAAGACACTCAAATAATTTAATGGATTGTCATTATGGAGGCATTCAGATGACAGGCAAGTAGCAACAACCATCTGGAAACTATTTAGAAAGGTCTGTTTCAAGACCTGGCTGCAAGTTACGGAAAAATTACTCTCCCAGTAACGTATGGCATTAACTATAAGGACAATTTATGCTCAGCAAACCATACATTCACTCACAATACTCTCATCATTTCTGTGATGGTAGACGGAGTTTGCTCACAAATCTGTGATTCTGTGGTTCTTACTGAGTTCAGGATGCTGCTTGCGGATCCTTTGAGTTGGAGCTCAAAGGAACATTGCTACAATGTGTGATACACAAAAGTTAGATTAAAATCACAAGAAATATTACAAATTTATTGCTTGTAAAACTTGTCCCAGTGGTTGTAATCAGTCAACACTATAGCACAATACCTTGCACAGTCCTGCACATATATTGCTTCCAACACAATATAATTCAACGACTTCATAACACACATCTTGTATGTTTGAAAATAGTGATTCTTATCAGAGTCACTGTTTTTCCTTTTGTTCTCTCAAGGATTGACATGAACGAAGTTGATTTTTCAGAAGCAGTTGAGAGTGAGCCAACTTTCCTCTCACCGAAGTTGGTAGAAGTTTAACCTCTGCCTTCACCGAAAAACCTACTAAAGAGACAAACACCAAGTTGCTGATACTGTAAGCAAGATGTAAAACCAAGAGATGATGGAACGAACCAGTTGCTGAAATTCCAGATGGGCAGTCATAAGCTCCTCCCCACTGAGAGTTATTAACATAATCTTGAGAAATTGTAATAAAATTATTGCTCACAAAAGTGGCTACAGTGCTGCTCAGGAAGTACAACAGCCTAATGTTAGAGTTTCAGAGTGGTTAACACTACTGTGCTTCCCAGGCTGTGTGTACTTGTACACCAGCAAAGCATCAAGATCTAGTAATTTAGATGCAATGAAGGATTACTAGGAAAAACTTATTAAAAGTAGCATAGCATAAAACTATCTTCCCAAGAAGTGTTAGAAATGTAATTAATTGACATGTTTGAAATGAGGTTGGACAAGACATCACCAATATACTGCTAGCAAGAAGCACTCATCAACAAGCGTGTTGGACAGAGAATGCAACAGGTCTTTCTCTTATTTTCCTCTGATTGTTCATTAATTTTCAATGGTCTTGTTATCATTACAACTGCACTCAGCTGCCCCTGTGAGATCTGAGCTTTGACATTCAAGAACTGCTTTTCTCCACAGAATCTTTTAGAAATAAGAAACTGACTGCAGATTTTCCACCCTCTAGTTTGTGAAGGGAAAGGAAAAACAAATCAAGTTTCTTTCTTTACTCAAAGTAATTGTGGTTTAGCAAGTACGTCAGAACAGGGAGTTAAAAAAAGGTAATAGCAGAAGGGAAGAATTCCAGAGTTACATTTCAGACATTTCCTAACCTACATACGATTGCTCTGTTACACTTACTACTTTTACAGATCAGATCTGTGCTTTACTGGTCACTTCAGAGATTCCCTTTATGCTCTGTCTTTGAAGTAAAGGTAACTATCAGTACAGCTTCTGAAAAAATATGTATGTTTGGCTCACTGACCTAGTGAAAGGAAAGTCACAGACATGAGCAAGCATACCGCTGGGATGGCAAAGCTACTGTCATTCAAAAGTTTGCTTCTTTTCCCTATGCACAGCTGGTGTAGAAAGAGCACAGAGAAACACATCCTCTGCTACCTTTTCTGTTTTAAACAAACAAACAAACAAAAAGCAATGAAAGAGGCTTTAAAAACTTGAGAGTCTGAAAGGAAGTCTTCAGATTAGAAGGGCGGTCCAACACGCTGCAGATGCAAGACAAAAGAGCTGGTGACAACAATGTTAGAGAAGGAAAAGGAAGAGAGGTGCATTCAGCACTCAGCCACGCTTCTTCCCACTTCCCAGGGAAAGAATAAGTACTTCCATTTCAGAAAGAGGAACGTGAGGCATAGAGGGGCTAGGAAGCATGCACAAAGTCGCACACAACATGCTAGAAGAATAAGGGATTATGTTCATATCACAGTAAAAAAAAACCAAACAAAACCACAACAAAATACAGGAAGTTCCTTCTTTCAAAAGGACACTCCTTTGTCTACATGCAGCAAATGAGTCTGAAAACAATTTAAACTTTAGTTTGCTTTGGACAGAGTGGGAGAACCGACACTGCTCCCTCCTGCATCTCAGCTGACTGAGGGAGAAGTAACTAAGAGCTCGAGGGCAGTAAATTCTTGAAGCATTCCAAGACAATAGCAAGACCTGTGCACCTGCTTCTGTAGATCAGAAAACCACAGAAAAATAAACCCAGTCTTTCTTCTGAAGACCCTTATCATTCAGGTCAACTCTTGGGCTTTATTCAAGCACCATTTTCTCCACCTCAAAGTTGTCAGCATTTAGAAACAGATCATACTATTTTCTCAAATTCACATACACAAGTTTAGCTAGGGCTGCTCCCAGAATACAGCTGCCTGCCTCAGAATGAGGTCAAGGAATTATACCCTTACAGCTCAATCAGCGTGTACTCTGTAGCCTACTGACAACAATCCGGGAGCTTGCATTTCAGGCATGCTTCAGGACCTGCGTAAGAAACATAGCTGCAATCTGGACATGCACACAGATTGCTACAGCTGCAAAACAGTGCAACAGCTTAGCTCCATGACTTACATATGCCTTTGTAGAGGCATACCTCTGCATGCATTATGCCTATGGCTTTGGATAATGGTACTTCAAATACTGTTCCTATTTCACAATACAAGATCTGTTTGTTTGTTTGTTTGTTTTAAAAAGTTATTCTTTTTGTTTTGTTTTAATTATAGTTTTAGGCAGTGACATTGTAATCATAGATGCAACCTGAGTTGAGTGGCATTAGCTCCTTCTAGCCATTTCCATACCTGGAAACTGTTAAACTAGACAGGTAAGACTCTCCTTCTCTATTTCGACAAAGAAGTTACCATCACCTTTTTACATCTGTCCATATTACATTTTTTTTTCCTGTTTACTCAATTAAATTTTCTATCCTTGTACTTGTGAATTTGCAATGAGAATGAAAAAGCTGTTCTGCAAGCAAAGGTCACTGTTTATTTTTACCTTCTATTATTCCCCTTTTATTATTTTATTACTTTCTCAGCTTGGTAAAATTTCAAACCACACACAGGCTGAAAGTCATTCAAAACGCAGTAGGAGAGTGCAGCCACATCTTCTACTGTATAACCTGGAACAGCTAAATGCAGCCTTGAAAAGCAGATTTCCTAAATGCTTGTTACATTGTTCCATAATTCAAAGGTGACAATGCTTTAATTTCAGGGTAATGCTGCAGCTTTATGACTTCGCAGTTTTATTTAATGGTCCAATTTACTAGGATATTATGCTGCCTGTATTTGGTCCTAGGAGATGTTTTCACAGAATGGGACTGTAATGCATTCAGCACATTTTAGACCCTCTGTTTAGCCTCACCCATAGTTCTATCATCTTGCTGGAAGCCTCCAAGTTGTTTTTGATGGCACAAAAATTAAATTGTGGGAAATTAGAGCAGCTGGAAAACTAGCTTTCAATGAGTTCTGTGTTGTCTAATTCTCATTTTTATTCTTGAACTTGAAATATCTCTGTGGAGCACATTTCACCCATACAAACTGCATCACTCCTTTGTGATTTAGGAGGTTTGTCACAAAACAAGATTATTCAGACTGATTAAATTGCCAACAAGCCAAACATACGGTAAATGCTACGTGAGAGAGAGAAAAATCGCTCTGAGAGCTCATATGATGCAATTGTTTCATGGTGCTCTACACTGAATGCCAAATATTGTCCTGCAACTTGTACCTCTAACTGCAGGAGTAACCACAAAAAAGACACTTTCCTCCTTGAATGCTGTACTGTTTTAAGCTGCAGTGGCAGTTTAACCCAGAGGCTCTAACATACACCTCTCAAAGAATATGAAAAGACAGTTTCTTATTGTAAACAACTTTAATTCACTGACTCCATAGGGGAGTTTTCTGAGTCTTCTATGAAACCCATCCTTTTTTGTTCTTTCTATCTACCTTTTTTTTTTCTGCTGGCTGACCGAGCAATATCTGGTTTTGCAGTTTGTTTTGTGCTCATCAGCCTCCTCCTAGTTTCTGATTCAGTCACTTCCAGCAGGTGCAGAAGCACCACAATGCATTTCCATGGAAACAATTGGAGGGGGGCGGTTCCTGTCTCCCCAAGTCCTGCATGCAGCCCACTCTCTAGTGGTACTGGCAAACTCCCCCTGCCAGTGTTCATTCTTCAGGGATGCTCATGCCTGGAACCATTCCCCATGTGTAAATCCTTCTTGGCAGTCAGTTGCCACCACCCGGAAGGCACCATACCCTCAGTTCCACAGACATGCTGCCCCAGCCCTGGCAGGGCAGAGGGAAGAGCTGGATTCCCAACTCTTTTACACCCCAGGCATGAAGTTTGCTCACTTTGAGCCCACAGTTCAAGGCATCTCTGTCAGCAGAATGACTGTGCCAGGCAGTGTTGATGGATGAGAAAAAGACATCTCTTCTGCGACCCCTGGCACCCTCATGCCCCATGCCATGTTGAAGTCCAGAGATGGCAAACCATTATCCTTCCAGCCTACTTCTTGATGATCCTCCATTTCCATATTTCCTCTAATACAGGGTACCTACAACAAGCAGTGAGAAATATTCCTCTCCAAAAATTGAAGAGGCAGTCACTGAACTACTTCCTAGGGCAAAATGGACACTTCTCCACTGTGCTCACACTTGCTGCACTTGTGATAATAGTGCAGTCCTCTCTGACTCAGTCTCCTTCATCTAAGGTGAGTTTTGAGAGACTCAACATTACCACTTTTCTGCTGTTTCATATTTCTTGTGATGGCTCAGACATCTGTATGAGCCTGACAGACAAGAATTGGAGCCCACAGGAGACCTGCCGTTCTGATGCCGCACCAGGAGGCTGGGCAGGATGTCTGCAGGCTTCCAACGCAGCACTAGACACCTGTGCCTGGCGCAAATGGACCCACTCCTTATAACTGAGACAAATGGAGTGACTTTTAGAGAGCCACAGCTTACCTCTAACTTCTGAGCACTGCAAATGTGTCAGGAGAGTGATTATGTTGCAGTAACCCTTGGTTAAAAGATAAAGGCTAGAGGAAAACATCTACCATTACGTTCCTCTGTACTGAAACTTTCTTGGAGGCCTCCTGCAAGTGTGACAGTGAAGAAGGCCTGCAGGACTTCTACTGTGATGCTCATCAGAAACACAACAATTTTGCTGAAAATAGCAAGACAACTGTTGACAGTGCAACGCATTTGACATAATATAAGCACTAAAAGTTATTAATTTTATAAATTTCTAGAATACTTAATGAAAATTCAAAACAGAAATGTATAAATTGTCAGAACTACAGTGTGCCAAAAGACCTATAATGTTTGAGGAGATAAACTATAAATCTTTAAGGGCTGTCTTTAATCTAAACAGTAGTAAATAATTTGTAAAGGATTCCCATTCATTGTTTTTTCCAGTGCTAAAGTCAATCACAATTACAGACAGTAAGCTGCAAGATACAGTCATTAAAAAAGAAAAAGATAAACAACAAACAAACAAAAAAGACACTCCAAAAACTTCCTTAAGAAATTCAAAGCTGTAAAATCTTAATCCAGTTCGTTCTGAGAATCTCAGAGAGTTTCACCATTTAAGTTCTTGTCCCACAATTATATAGTTGCAGGTAATAATACCAAAATTAAGGGCATGACCTCCTCCTCCTCTCTGTTATTGCCTCAGCCTAACCATCGGCGGCCCTCCTTTCCACCTGAGAGTCTGCCAAGTCCACAGGAAACGTAACAAGGGTTGAATCACATGGTGACTTCTGTATCAGTGTAATTGCTATATGAAGTAAAAGGAGATGATTTCTTACAGAAAATGGATTGATAATTTATATAAGCAGATGAACTGAGATTCTTGTGTGGAAACAAAGGGAAAGGTGGATGCCGTGGACAGTAACACCACCAGTTCCATGATTAAATTTTGGGAACATCAGTGAGGAACCCTACTGCAAGGACTGACATCCAGCCAGCTCTGTTTTGTAGTAGTCCATCTTTGTTACTCAAGTCTGCTCCTTGTTCACAGCAAAGAGAGTAAAGCTGAACTGCTACAGTATTTTCCTCAAATAGCTGACCAAATATCATACTGTAAGTGGGACTATTCAGGCACTGAAAGTGTTTACACACTTCAAACACAACTTGTATCTTCCTGAATTCAACCCTCTTTACATAGCATGGAATACATACTATATGGAAGAATAAAATCTTGATCATTGTTAGCTGAAAGGGAAAAAAAAAAAACAGGTTAGAGGCAATTTATAAAAAATTGCCAAATTTATACTTGCCATCTCCTTCACATCTTCTTAGAATCCCTTACTTTTTCTGAGATTTAAACACATTTTCTATACAGTTTTCTGAGATAGAGAAAATAAAGCTTTACTTTTCTTGCATCAGAAAAGCAGGCAATATTTGCATTTTGAGAGCCAACTGCAAAACAGAGATGATCTGCAACAAGGAGAGATAGATCTTTGTTCATTAATGATTTTTTCATTATGGTAGTTTCAAAAACAGATCTTGAACTAGCAGCAAGACCTGGGATAAGGACTCATCTTTCCCCAATCTTCACCACTGGAGGGAAAAAAAAAAAAAGGGCAAACTATTTGAGGACTGGACAAATATCTGGCTAAGACAAAATTAACCATTGATCTAATCATGGAAATTTCTAAGCTTTATTGATTTGATAGTCCAGGGTCTGCATACAGTAAAACAGCATCAGTAAAGAAGTACAGTGACAGAATGACTCAAGTGTATTGTAAGCAAATCATTCAGATACCAAGGTAACACTTACTCTAGAGGAGATGAGGAAAGGTCATTACAAACACTTTCCATACTAGGCAGCAAAACAAGTACATGGATGTAGATGGCATGTCTACAGACTTTGCACTGGAGAACATGATTATTAGCATTTAAATAGTTTTTCAGACAGATCAATAGATTTCTAAGCAACAAGAGAGAAAGAATAAGCCTCAGAATGACAGAAAGACTGCCAGACCAGAGGTTCAGAGGGTCCATTAGCCATTTTCTGTATTGATGGTTATTAGTCACTTCAATGGGAAGGGAAAATTAATTCAATCGGGCTAATTATCAATCAGCCTACAGGGAAAATTCCTTTCCCAGTGCTGGTAGGTGTTCATTGCCCCAAATCATGTCAGAACGCATTCTCTCTGTACTTTATACAAAAAAAGTGTGGGTGTAGAGCACCATGGGTGATGGGAGAACCCAGGTAAAGCAAGTAGATCAAGTTCACATTCCTGAGGAAACAGCCCTGGAATCAGGCTAGTTATGTTCCCATGGCATTGAATGCAATCATCCCAAACTGGATCCACACAAATCCTCATGGTGTCTCTCATAGTATCCAAGTACATACGATCATAGTTCGGGCATATACGCCTGGTTCACTCCCCTCACACACACGCATATTTGGTGTGGATTCCTCATTGTTTGTTACAATTGATGAATTTCCCTGTGAAAGTGACTTTGCTTTGTGTGTAATGAGAATATAAGGTGAAGAAAACATTATGTTAATAAAGCGCTCTTTTTTTTTTTAATCTAGTTTTAAGTTTGTTGTCTTTCACTGTCATTGTACTGTCTCTTTATTCCTGTTGTAAGAAAATGCAAATGAACATCGTTTCTGTCAATGAGGCCCATTCACTTTTGGTCTTCGCAACCTAAATAGCCCTGGATAATATACTTTTCACCTCTCTTTGTACAGACATCTTTCTATGCCTTTAATTAGATACATTACTGTTCCTGATAACCTCCTATTTCAACAACATCTTTTACTTTTACTAGAAATAAACAGCCTTCAAGATACGATCCTTCTAAAGTGCTTCACATGCTCTTCCCTCTTCTTGACCAACTTAAATAATAGCATGTCATCTACAATGTCTGTCACCTTGGTTTTTCAGCCACTTCTCCAGACAATGAGTAAATACATTTACCCGCTCTGTATCAGCAGATACCCTGTGACACGCTATTGTTAAATTTCTTGCCATACTGAAGATTGGCTTTATATTTTTTAACACTTTTTTCCTCCCTGCAAAATTTCCCTTAACTTATTTCTCTCTCTCTCTTTGTCTTTGTATGATTGTGCAATTCCCTCTCAATATGCACAATCGCAATTTTCTGGTTTTTTTTTTCAGAATTTTTATTCAGCAGTGGACTGTTAAAGTTGACAGGCTGCAGAGAAATCACTGGGTCAATAGACACAATAAATTAACTTGTAACGTTGATACTTCCCATATCCATATCGCATATTGGGTGCCTGTGTCAAGACACCAATATGTGAGAAAGCTGGTGTTAATCTGCCCTATTTAATAACTGGCTACAAACAAGATCCCTATCTGTTCAATTAAACAGGTAAAAATTAGAAAGAATTTTAATCAAATGTAAGTGACCATTAAGGAATAACACTGTTCTCTAAATGCAATGATGCTGCTCATTTCTGATGGTCTGATTTCTTCTTTGAATTTATCCTTCACAAATTCAAGGCACTATAATTCCCAGAAGTCATTAGCTCACTGCACCTCTACTTTTAAAAGCACTAAAGGAGTCATTTCCCTGGATTTTCCATTCCGCCTCCAAATTCTTCAGCCTGAACACGTTTTGGGCATAAAGAGGTTACCGCTTCTTGAACTGTATACAAAAAGAAGAACTGCCAGTCTGAGTAAAAGCAAAGCTTCATTTAGCCCAGGAGCCCACCTCTGACTTTGAGGGTGAACAGATACCCAGAGAAGTGAGGGAAGGTAAAAGATTTTCCTGAAACTCATTCCTGTTTCCCAGTTATCTTCGCCTCACAGCTGCCTGAGCTGCTGGGAACTGCAACTAATTTGCAGGTTTAATTGCACCTTCTGAATCTATCAGACAAGACTGGGGCTTTTTCCAGCCTGTTTTTTTCCCTCTGTTGATACATTGGCCTCCTTGCAGTCTTGGGGTACTAAGTTTTGACTTGAATTATTCATTGCATTAGGAAAAAGAAAACAAACAAAAAACCACCAAATACTGCTATCTAATAATTTAAATGTCCCTTAGCTCCTATATAATGAAAAATAATCAATCCCTATTTGCTTTCTCTATGCCACATATGATCTCCATGCTTTCCTCTGACAGTTACCTCCACCATCTTTATAATTTGTTTAGTCTCCCCATACATGGAAGCCATTCACGCTTCTGAGTACCTACATTTTTCCATTCACAGAAGGTGGGGTATGGATTTATGCCACTGAACAATAATGTCGACTTTTTTGTCTCTTTTGTTCCTTGTATGTTCTTAATATAACAACATAACATTTCATTTTTTTACTTCCCCTGAGTACTGGTACTTTCCTAAAACTATACAGAAACATTACCTGAAAAGAGTAAAAAATTCCAAATCCATCCCTGTGTACATAAAGTTGAATTATTTTTTTCCATACTTTGCATTTAATCTATTACTGTAAACATTTTTTATGAGTTTAACAATAAGGTATGTTCCCAGAAAGAAAAGAAGCTCTTGTGATTAAGGCACTCAAACCATATTTAGATAATACAGAAGCATAACCCTATTGTACCTCGAACAGTCTGGGCAACTGTAAAATAATAATTTCTTTCTGTGCCTCAGTCCTCTTTTATGCAATAGGAATAATAAAGATGTCTGTGACAAATGACCTTCCTCCGCCTGAAATGAGACATCTAGGGGAAAAGAAGTACAAAAAATTTTTCCTGGCTAGGAGGTTCTGTCAGTTTTCCCCACCTCCACTTTTCTCGTAACCAAAATAAAATAAGAATGTCAGCAAGTTCATTACAGATAGAGAGAAAATCAGGTATACACTTTCTGGATTTCTGCCAGATACTATTTATTTGAGGAAAGCAGATGCTTTCTGCAAGGAGTTTGTAAAAAATCCTACTTCTTCAGCAGAGATAAAAGGCACTGACAATGTTTTGATCACACATATTTATATGTTAAATAATAAAAATGAGCACGTTTCCCATACTGGAGATCAAAAAAGGATATTTAGACAGAAAGGTGAAATTCTGTTTCAATTCTTACGAGATTCAACAACAGTGAAGGAGATGATACATCTTATTAAATATTTGTTACACTTGAATAAAAAACATACTTAATAATTAACTGGTGTGCATTTAATTAACATAATGATTACTCAATTAAATCAAAATGAAAATTTAATTTGAGACACTTTAAATACAAGGAGATTAAGGATAAGCCACGAATATCCCAAGTCCTTAGTTTTCAGGACTGAGTGTGGAAGTGCTAAGAAGCAAAGTAACTCAACCAGAATTAGCAACTTAGGACGGATAATAAAATATTTGTCCACCCATACCTGGCCACAGGAAGCAAAAAATGTCAAACAGGAGACAGTCTAGGAAATTGCCTCTCAATTTCAAATATAAAAAGCAGAAAGGACATTCTAACATCTACCCCAATCCATAATATAGGCTACATAATCTTTTCTCACACCCTTGCATGACAGTACTATATATAAAATAGGACCCACTTAAGGGGAGAATTTGCCAGACAGGTATATTCATTTGAAACATTTTTTATTTTAAAACTACAGAACTATAAGGTTGAAAATTCTCAACCAACAGGTCACCTTGCCAGGCTCTTGCTCCGCTACATGTCTCTTTGGTATCCCTCTTCCTAAGAGCATCATGCCTTCTCCTCCATACAGATAACCAGGATGATCAAGGTTTCTATTCTCTGGGACATCAAAGGCAGCACACTCATATGAGGGGAGGTATTCCTGCTTAAGTCAGACTGGAATAGTTTACAACTAGCTCAGCGCAAGGAGTTTAATAATAATTCCCACATCTAGTGTTCTAGTAAAGCAGAGAAACCACTCAGTTACAAAAGGAGGTCTGAATTCTAAGTTTCTACATCTTCAGTAAAAAACATAAGCATCTCATTGAAAGTTATGATATTATGAAAAATACATCAGCAATGCCGTTTATAAGGTGCAAATACCATTGTAAATATCAATTAGCAGCAGTACAAGGTGAGTCCTTCAACAGTTTAAAAATCACTTTTACAGGGATCTTATTTAAGGAAACATCTCAGAGTCGAATCTCACTTACTACCAGTTCTCTGCTTTATCCCCACTACCGAGAGATCTATGATTGTGAGATCTTCTTAGTAGTACAATAATAGACATGTCAATAGTATTAGAGTCAACATAAAGGACTGAAGACAAGGTTAGGTCATTACCTGTTATATTGCAAAAAACACGGAGTGGTCCAAGTGGTCCACTTCCATCAGAATCAATGTAGAAGAAACCTGACGTCTTCCCTTGGTGTCGGTAAGCCTCACAAGATTGTTCATAGATAGCTTTAAAAGAGAGAGAGTGATTGTATCACAAACAAGGAGAAAACGGACAGACACGTTTTATACATGTGTACTGCTTTCATCATTGTCATAATATAAAATGATGACTCACTGCTGATTAGCATGTGTAAGAATTTACTGCATTTGGACACGAGTCCATGCTCAAAATTAGGCATGTATTTAACTACTTCCTTGAACTTAATGTATGCTGGCTTTAAAGATACAGGTATTCGCCTTATTTTGGATTAAAGTATGTAAATACTTAAGTAAATAGATATGAACTTTCAAATGTGCCACCACCTAGTTATGGAGTGAAACATATATGCATCCACATGATGGTATTTTAAAGACATACGTACATACACACACGCATAAATGATTTACTACCTAGGCACGTGCTCAAGTCTTGTCAACACAGATGACAGATATTTTTGCCAATCCTCAGCTTCCCTGCAGGATATTGTTAACAGGTAGATATAAGCCCCTACCACTGTCTACTACCCAAATGAAAACAAGCCATTGTCCCCTAGCAGAAAAGCTCAAGCTTAGTTATGGTCCCCATCCTGGGTGATATCTTTATGCTTCAGACCTGTTTTTGTACAACCAACTCTTTCTCTCTGCTTATCAGTATTCTTCTTTTGGAGGATTAGTGCCCATGACAATCCAAGTGGTTAATAAAACAAGCACAGCAGGTCACCAAGAGCAAGAACAGGAGGAAAAACTCTCACAGGCCAGTATAATTCCTTTATTTGAGGTATATTTTCAGGCAAGATATCATAACTGTCACTTCACATGGGGCAAAGAGAAAACTCCCCCAGAGAGGCAGTTAAGAGGTATGAGAAAGTGACACGTATGATGCTGGATCCTGAACAACAGTAACCTTAAATCCCGTTGCAGAAGGATTGAATTTTTTTCCCCACCTACTTAAACATTTACCTCATTATACTGACAGGGTTATTCTCCGTAACAGCTTATGATCGTTCAACTAATTGTCAGCAAATACAGTAAAAAACACAGATTGACTTAGCAGATAGATCAAGTTTTGCTTTTTTCTTCTTATGAGACAGAGTTATTTGGAAGACACAGTAATGGAAATGCAAGCAAGTAGAATTACCTCTAATCTTTAAGTGTGCTTTTCAGTGCTACTAGTAGCAGAACACATAGAAATATATTTGGACGTCATCTTTGCTGCTGCGATGTCAAATCTATCTTTTTCTTACCCCTTAATTTTAAGAGCACATTTAGCTACTATTTGCACATTTGTACATCATTATACAGCAAACACAGGACTTACACAGATTGGGAGACGCTCAGAGGAACTTGTGAATAACCCATTTGTTAGCCACTGCGAATCTTTTTTCCAGACCCCCTCAACTCTTCAGGCAGCAGAGCAGTACAGTTAAACTTGATATGGCATAATATCTGCTGCGTCGAGGTTGTGAACACAACTGCAAAGTTCCCAATGCCTTTCATCTAGAAGGAACTCAAGGAGATTTGCAGGCCAAGTGCAGGGAAAGCACTTCTTTGCCACTTCTAAAATGCAGTCCCAGGCTCTCCTGCAGAAGGCAGCAATTGCTCTACACCAGCAAGAATAGTTCCTCATCCCACTCCTGTGCACATATGGACTCGCATCCCTCCTTTCCCTTCATTCCTTAAAAGTAGTTTCTCTAACGAAACAAATTTCAGAAAGGCTGAAATGGCCAGCCTGAAGTAGCCTTGTCTGACAATTATTCTGAAGAATGCTGTAAGATATTTCACCATGCTGATTTTAATGACATTTGGACATATCTTTGCTTCTGCCAACAAAATAGAATCACAGTTCTAGGGGCTCTGATCCCAAACTAGCTATGAATTAAGAGTCTCATCAGCCAACCACTTGTAACACTCACTGAAATATGCTTTTCCCTTGTATGTTCCTCTCCTGACCAGACATCTTTAGCAGGCAGAATATCACTAAGTGCTAAATATGCATAGCATTATCCTTTCTGGAGTTACTAAGCTGCTTAAGGTACTCAGCACCTGGTGAGACAGTGCTTTAATTAGTATCTGTCCTATAATAAATAGAATTAAGAAAGCTTCTTCCTGACAGTCATTAGCCTGATGTAGAAAGCACTGTAGGAGTCCAGAAGATCTCTAAATTCCCCCTCTGATAGCTGGTCAAAAGTACATATTAAATGCAAATAAAATAAAGTCCTCAAACCAGAACCTACTCTTCCACTATTCACAGCCTGAGGGGCTAACAGAGACTCCCTCAGTCGTGGAAGTGCTGACAAAAGCAACTGGGATATGGAGGGTCAGGAGAGAGAGCGTAACAAGTGATTAAGTAAGCAATCAAGGAATCACGGTTTGATCAATTTGCAAAGTTTTCAAACTGCAGTTCATTTAGTGAATTTGCTGTCATCATCATTATAGGACACTTTATCTTGTCTCATTAGGGAATATGCCAATTGCTTCCTGTGAATTGTTAGCTGAGTATTTTTGAAGACAAAGGATGGTGCAAGGAGTAGAGATGTGGAACTAATATGTTGTCAGTGAACTGGCACAGCTAGAAACTCATTCTTCATCACAAGTTTTTTCTTACGAAGTGTTTTGCTTCTTCTTGACTGTCATTTTGGCTGGAGACCAGACACACGTTTTTTGAATTAATAAGGAAAGATGTGAAGATTCAGCCATTAATAATCTGGGCAGATGCAAACAGAGATGATCTACTCACCTTTAGATGGCCTCTTTGTCACTGCAACTTTGGAAAAAAAAGGCTGTATAGAGCTAGAAATCAGGCTAGAGGTGCTCAACTGGTATAAATCTGAAAGGATGCACAAGTTTCAGTGAAATTACAGTTATTTCTGCCAGAAGAAAATCCATCCTGGTATGCTTTCCTTTTGGTTATAAGAGAATTCCAGCAGAACATACTAGGGAGTAGCAGAAGAAGTGGGAAAAGGCTATAAACCTGAAGCTGTAGCCCATAAAACATATTCTAACTATCATGATTTAGAGAAAAGATGTTTTGGTGGACAGTTTATTTTGTAGCTGCATGCTGAAAGTTTCACATGTCTGTATCTTAAGCATTTGGTACTGTGTACTTCTAGACTGGATGGGCCATTGCTTTTAGTTCTCTTTTTTGCTATTTTATGTTGTATAATGCATCAAGGAGAAAATTATATTTGTTTTCCAGTCCCTGGCAGATGCCCCCACAGACATTTCAAGTGCACCATCCATTCCAAGCTCTGCTCAACATCTGCAGACTGAGCCAATTGCTTGTTTCAGAATAAAGTTATGCAATTCCATTTGCTGAAAAAGGCCCTATTACTCCAGTGACAACAACTTAAAGCTGTCTTTATGGTTCAATGAAAGACAAGATCTCTTTGCAGTCATTCTTCTCTTTATGTAATCGAAATATCATACAAAAGAAAAAAGCAGACGAACAGTCAGCTGTGACTGTTAATACCCCAGAGCCTTAACTTTGAAAACCGCCTTCATATTTATGTTCCATTTTGTGCCAGACTTCTCTGATGTAGATGGAGATGTGGTTGTTTTGGGAACAGTAGGAAACCATTATTGTAGTTGTCATTAAAGAGTCACCAACCATTTATGTATGTAATATAACGTCAAACAACGTTTGCAGTAATTAAATCTTTTGATATCAGAGGTATTCATCAGTTCATTTAGAGAACCCATCAACAAATTTCAAACATTATTTCTAGATTTAAAAAAAAAAACAAAAAACACAAACAAAAATAGTGATTTTGTTCCTTTCTGTGAAGCACTTTAATAATGTTTATACTTTCACTGCTTCAAGTTTGTTTCCAAATTTTAAAATGTTCACCAAAATGGGAACAAAATAACAAAAATAATGTTCTTTGTAGGCTGCTCATGCAAAGTTTGTTTTCTTATTAAAATGCTTAATCAAGCACTTTCTGAAAACATTATTTCAAAAATGAAACTTCTAAGTTGCTCTTTGTCTCAAAGAAGCAAGATCAGTTTTCCTTCTCTAATCCTTCCACACTTTTTTCGGACTAATTTTGACTTATATCTGCTATTGAAGATAAAATGATAGTT
This sequence comes from Cariama cristata, assembly GCF_000690535.1. Taxonomy (NCBI): domain Eukaryota; kingdom Metazoa; phylum Chordata; class Aves; order Cariamiformes; family Cariamidae; genus Cariama; species Cariama cristata. The sequence goes on along the minus strand of NW_009592968.1, from coordinate 53,993 downwards.
TCTAGCAACATTTGCTTCAGTGAGCCAGAACCACTGAAAATCACAGTTTACGACTTTCAGCCCCTGCTGCGTTTCCTCACGCCCTTTTGGGAACAAGCTGCACTGCCACGCAGCAATTGCACTGCAGTTCCCGCAGGCAGGCAGGATGACGCTGTTTGCTTCATAGAGTTGCATTATGCTAGTGTTCGATGAAAAGAGATGTCAGTGGCACACATGAACCCATGCTACTCCCCTGCAAGTATGGGTTGGACCTCACAGTTGGGTATGGCAGGAAAAAGCATTAGGGTAAACTACAGCACAAGGCAAAAACCAAAGTGTAAAAGGTGTCACAGGGGCAGAGCTTGGCTGATGGGCCATTGCTGGCAACAGTGGCTATTCTAGGAACACAAAACAAGAAACAGCTCAACTCCAAGGTCCCAGATTTAGGAAGAGAAATGGGACATCAGAAATATCTGTTTCACTTGATCACAAAGAGACTGGATCTCTTTTACTACTTTTTCTTTTTTTCTCAGAATCACTTATAAGCTATGACATTGGACCATGTGCTGACAGTTTTGCAGTGCTCTTCAAGGAATTTTTTTAAAGGCTACTGCTGCATTTCACAAAGAAATTTGAAATCCTCCCAGAGCTACCTACTGAAACTGATGCATCCTGAGAGCCCCGTTCGTCATATCAAGGGCTGCTTCCCTAAGTATGATATGTGTTTTTGCCTACCTGCTAGGATGAGCCATGTTGACGCTGTTCAGGCACGCACAATACTGACAGAGTTCAAGATTTCTATCTCCCAACCCCTTGTAATCCTCTGTGAAACACATATATCCAATTTCTCCCTCAGGTATCTCTTTCAGCCATAAGTATCTCAAATTAAACTAGCTTTTCAGATCAACAACTCATCCCATCAGAGCATTTATTTTGAACACTGCTTTGCTCACAGATCATAATGACCATCTTTTCCTTTAGTTCTCACTTTTCATCTTCCCAGGTGCCTAAGAAATGGTTTGTCAAACTTTGATCAGCATTTATGAAAAAACACTTTATCCCCAGTCAGATCAACATCACCCAATTCTACATGTCCTCTTATAGCTCCTGGGATATAAAGATTCATAAGCTCAAAAATCAAAATTATGGATCTGAAACATACACATTTCATATTTTTTCAAGCCACACACACTACATCCCTAAGGAAGCATCCTAGCAAAATTATAAATATGCACTTTGAGTGATCAAAGTTCAAGCTATAGATCCGTGATTCAGACTTCAATGCCAGAAAGGCATTAAAAGATTTTAATGTCATTATAATAACTTTTTTTGACGTTTTGTGTAAAATCAACTACAGAATTTCATTTTCTAATTCCTGCATCAAGACCCGTATGGCTGGTCAGCCAGAGCACATGCAGTAGCTCTCTGCACCCTGCAGTCAGGTCTGACAGGGTTGGTGTCCCTCTTAGCTTGGCTCCGCAATTGGAACTTCAGCCTTGATCCAATATGCCTTGAAACCCTGACAAGTTTTAAAGATGAGCAACTTCATTTCTGTTCGGTGCTCTGAAGTATCTTGAACCTGTTAATCCAACTGTTTTAATTACACTCCTTAAACCAGAAGAGACTGTATCCCTGCCGTAGCTGAAATCTTTCACAGCACGAGGCTGAGCACAAACATTTGCAAGGTCAAATTTCCATAATTTCCAATAAAACATCTTTTTATTCAGTTTTTCACTGACTACTTGTTGCTATATTAACATTTGGCTTCCAGTCTTTTGCCCTAACTAGTTCACTTGCAGCCTCCGTGATAGCCTCGACTAAGTACATGCTTACCATTTCACTGTGGAACTCCCTGACAGATAAGCCTTTAGCTGGTCTCAGTCTTCCTGAGCACTTAATAACTCTGTTTCCTTTGCCCCCATGTTCCTAACTTAAAAAACTTCTCCTCTCTCTCAGACCACTTTAATTTCATTTTTCATCTCCTGTTCTATTTTGGTTTAAAAAAATCCCACAAACCGAACCTGTTCTTTATGCAAAGACTTGAACTTCTGCAAATAATCCCCAGGGAGCAATATACTTAAAGCCCCCTCTTCGGATGGATGGATAAACTTGTTATTCACGCAGTAAGACACACCTCTTACCCATATTTAAAATAGTGTCGGCTCTTTGACTCAATGCAAAGGTTACAGTGATATCCAGACCTCAGTTTTGCTACTGGGAGACCAGGAAAGGTAAACCTCTCTCCCCTCCACCCAGTAGTACGGTACTGGCATAGGTAGGACCAAAAGCGTAAACTCCAAATCAAAAGCAATTTGTTTGGTTCGGGTTTTTTTTATCAGAGTACTCTGTTCTTTTAATGGACACCAAGATAACTTTCCTCAAAAAATAAAATTAATTAAAAGTAAACCTTAAAATTCCCAATATTTTTTTCCTGCTCTACTTCCAATTACTTTAGAAATGGATCACACATATTTCATTGCAAATACTCTGAGCTGGAGATTCAGAATTTGAGCTGTACTAGTTATGATTACCAAAATGAACCCTGCAGTATTGATGCTTCTAGATTGGATTCTCATAATCTAATAAAAATAGCTGATAATTTTCAGTTTCTCAGAGGGAGATAAAATTTTATGGTGATAAGAGACCTAAAGAACTTTAATTCTTGATTTTATTGGGAGGTGCTGACACTGCCCACTCCCCAGCTAAAATGTAGCAGTGAGATGATGTTGCTTTTACCACCTCTAACAGCTGCACAGTCATGAAAAATTATAGGCAGAACACTTACTGTCAGATCTTTTGGGACTCATTTCATTGCTTTGCAATTCTTTGCACCTTAGATGCAAAAAGTAATAATAACCCCTATAAGAAGCGTTACTATTGTATTCTGAGGTGAAAACTTATGTACTGGTTAGACTGGAAAGTCCAGTAAGAGCTGGGGATTCTGTCAGGATCTGCAACCAGCACTGGACTGACCTTGGACAAACTGATATGCACAAATGCTGACACAGACCGAATTAAGCATTCTCACCAAAACGCTCAGAGCTCCTGGAGGTAGACTGGAGATGACTGTTTCATCCTCTGCTTGCATACCTCAGGCCTGACAGATTCGTTCTTACAGACTCGGAGTAATAAGTGCTCAATCAAGGATTTTTCTAAATAACAAATAAAGCAATATGCAACGGCAGGTTTCTTTCTCTTCTCATTCCAACAGCAGAGGGATTAGTACACGCAATGAACTCTGGGAATGATCGTAATTCTCACCCTTATAATACAATTGTCTTGTCAAATGCCAGAAAATTAAATCCATACTCTTGAAAACTGGATTTTGACAGCTCTGCTGTTGACAGACTCATGCAGTCTCTGCTGTTATGTGCCTGGATGACAGAGGGCTTATTTTTCCTTTTTAAAATACGTGTTTACTCATCTGATAAAGAGTGCGTTATTTCCATAGATAGCTTTAAAATTACTTTTACCACAATGTCACCTAAATGGATGTTCAGGCGGGATCCTTCCATTACACTTGGGGATTAGACAGTTTCCCACCACCCAAGCTGAGGCTCCCCTGGCTGTGGTACGAAAGGTCGTGTCAGCCCGGCCTCCCCATCACTTCCCTGCTGAGGTCTGAAGGCGGCTGTGTCAGTCACGTACCCCAGCGGCCCCTGACTGGTGCGGTGCAGGGTGACCTGCAAGTCCTGCTGATGCAAGAAAGCAGTCAGGGAGACCTACACCATTTTAAGAGCAGTGTTGGAGGGAGAGGAGAAATGAAAGACTTGAAGGACACTGTGGAAAGCGTGGCATTTTAGCCTTGCTCTCAAAAGTACCGGCATCTCTGTGGTGATGGTCACATCTGACACAGGCAGGCTTCAAAAGGGATTGAGTCAGTCCACCACATACTCTGTTCTGCAGTAAAGTCCCAAAATGGAATATTCTCTGCGTTATTTATAAGGAAATGTCAGGCAAAGGGAAGAAGTTTTTTTTAAATGAGCACCACTGAGAAATGCAGATGTACTATTTACAGATACACAAACTGAAGGGAAAGCATTAGTAAGACAGTAACTTCTTACAAAAAACCCAATGAAAATTCATATGCCAGAAGCATGGTGTGAACAAAAATATGCAGGAACACAAAGTACAGTACTGAAAACTTGATATGAATATTAAGCATGCTTTGTTTCATCAAGGTACACCAATGTGTTTAAATACACATGGAAAAAACTTGTTCCAAGAATCTCAGACAGGAAAATTGGTTACTCAGGACATACAAGACTTACTGTTTGGCATCTGGCAGACTGAAACTCTCTGAACCTCATTTGCCCAGCCAGCAAACTGTGTATGCATCTCCCTAACTTGCAACACAAGGGAATTAGCAAATCCATGGCTGGCACTTTAAGATGCAGCTCCAGTACTGCTAACGATATGGCTGAAGCTATATTAAGCTTTTCAGATCAAAAGTGATATATGCAGTAAGCATATTAATATTAAAAAATACATCTTCAAAGCCTGAAGTTACGTTAAGTTTATGTCATATGAACGACTATATGGCATTTCCATTATTGGCTAGATCTTTCCTCCAGCAATTACCTATGCCAATAAGACACACGCCTGTATGTGCAAGATAGATCACACACCAAGGCAAATATCTAGAATGAAATGACATTCTGTTAATTATCACCTTGCAAAGCTTTGGGACATGTTGACAGCCCCAGAACATGAAGAATAAAACCATTATTTTATATTTCTCATCATCGTTTATATCAATGTTCAGCACTCTTTAGAATAAAAAAGTACACCCAAGACTAAAGGCCATCTGAAAACTATAATATATAAAAATAATAGAAATACAGAAGGGGAAGATGAGGCTTTCTAAGGAACTAAGGTAACTCATAGAAAGAGGATATTACTAATCATTACCTTGCAATAAAGTTGTAACATTCTGTATCTCAGGGCCACTTTACACAGGTTTACTGGTTTCACTATCATATGATAATTACAAGGAGAATTAATAGTATGAGAGAGATGACTATGCAGGTTTTAAACTATGACCTTTCAATTAAAAATATTTTGAATATATATATATGTGTAATTCCTCTCCCTCTGTTTCTCCCTCTCTCTCTCCCCACCTATAATTCTGATCTAGCTTCAGTTGCAAACTGCATGTCTAAGCTAAGACGGCCTCCTTCTATAGACAACGGACACTGGAATGTTTCAGAGGTGGTCCATGAACTTACCATGGATACCCTATCTCACAGTAAGGTTAATCAAGTTCTGCAGACCACTATCTTAGATTAATGTGACAGTATCAGACAACAAAAAATAGATGAGCTGAATCCCACCCAGCCCTTTTTCCCAAGCTGTATACTAACATCAGTGTTTCTACCTAAAAGAGGAAAACAGAAAACAAGCATTATTATCTATTTTGCTATGGTTCACACATGTGATTACATAAAGGATCCTCTCCTATCTATCTGGATGATATCAGACTACTCCAATACCTGAGGGGTCAGTAGGTTACCCACCACACTGTCGAAATGGCGAAAGTATCTATCATTATAGAGGCTTCAGCTGAGCTAATCTTCCAACCTGTTTAAATGCAAGCTGTGTGAAGCACATTTAAAAGATAAACCAAAAATGAAGACCATGCATTTTACAGACTCAAAATTAGATTGTATCCTCAAAGCACTGTCTTAGCTGCAGATCAGCTCAAGCAACAGTAAGCAAACAGCAGTTTCAAAGAAAAGAATCTATACCATTTCAGTAGATGATATAGATCACACACATTCTAATATACCTGCAAATTGGATCTTATTCCCAACAGAGGTAGAGAAACTAAGGCACAACAATACTCATACATGAGTAAATGTAACTCACCTACCTACCGTTGGCTTAATATCCTACAGGGTTATTCCATGACTCCTAGTTTCTCCAAACTGAGGGCAATGAAATGGGTACCTGGGGACAGTCAGCACAAGTTCTACATTTCCCATCAAACTGCATGTCTGCTTGCATTCGTGATAGCAAGGCAATAGCACATGCTTTGGAGTTTCACAGCTACAGGTAGTACAGAGATGAAAACAAAATTGCTAATCAGTGCTGTGACTAGCCAGCAAAAAGATGTGGACTGCACTGGAAGCTGGAATGACAAGAGGTAAATCCAAATCCTCTTTCCCCATTGGGGGAAAAAAAATAAAAACAACAACAACAAAAAAGAAAACAAAAAAAGACTTGGAAGGTATTGATAATATTTCACATGGCAGCTTGTGAAGGAGGATTAGCAGTTACTGAACACAGAAATGGACTTATGCATCAGGCAACAAGCTATACAAGAAAGAAACAACCTGTTTAAAAACCAGAGTCTTCCCATATGTTACTGAAATCCAGAAAACACCATTGGGTTTTAGCACTATTTTATTTGTACTTACAGCTAAGTTCAGAGAAGAGGAGGAGAACAGAAGCAGGACAAGATGAGACTTCAGGGTGAAACTTGTCTGCCGCAGAATAGCTATTTAATGGGACATGACCCTAACACCATTTCAGTGGTAGACCCTTATCTGGATCAGGTAGACTGCCACACCTCCTGCGATGGTTTAGGAGCTTTCAGGATCAGAAGGGATTCTGAGTGAGCAGAAGGATGCCTGAGGTTTGCAGAAAATTGATTGCCTCTAGGAAGATGATATTGAGGCCATGCCTAGACCTAGCTAGTTCTTTATAAGTATCTTGAGATGTGCACTTTTGCTTCATCCACACGTCTTGAAATTCAACTATACCCATTTTCAGTCATGAGACACAATCTTGTCCTACTTACCTGACGCGGTCATGCAAACATTGTCCCAGCTGTGTCTACTATCAACTTACTGTTCTGCCCCGCCACTGTCTACCTCCCCTCTGTTGCACCAAATGCAAACTATTTATCTTTGCTTTTCATGGCATATTTCCAAGCTACCTACCTGTCATGACTCTCGTATTTGCCCTGTCAAAAATGTCAAATTCCTCTGGCCATGGCCTTATGTTTTTCAAACAAGCACATTATTGTTTTCTCCCACGTCACTCCTTCATGCCTGCAAGCATTCAATTTCTTCCTCTTTTTAATCTCTACCTCATGACTTTTTGCCTACAAGAAAGTCTAGCAATAATTATGTACCTAGTAGACTGAAACTGTCACCTGTGTTGCTCATGAAGACTTTCTGGCACTCCACCACCTGCACCAGCATGTTTTTTCCTCTCAGAAACTGCAAACTCTTTGGAGCAGGGATAGTCTGTATTGTTAGCTGTTCCTCATAGTGGGATCCAGTGTGGTCCATGAATATTTGGAAGAAACCAGTAAGATTGCTTATGTATCAACCACAAAATGCATTTCAATACTTTACAGATGATGGCAGTAAGTTAGGGACAATGTATCTTCAAATCTCAGTTCTTAAAATGGTAAGATCTCCCAGTCTAAGCTGATAAAACGTAAATCAACTGATTCTGGTTTGCAGGTGCATATGATGCAGTTCTTCTTGAAAACACATCAAGGAATCGGTCTTTTTACGTTGCTCAACCAGCGATTGACAAACACTACACTAAAAAGAGGTAAAAACCACAGTGATGCAACTCAGACAGAAAAAAAATCCAGCTGACAATGAAACTATTCACACTATGTTTGACTTGCAGCAGATTGCCAGTTAAATCTTTCCACTGTTGTTGCATGGACTTGGGTCTGAAGGGTAGATTAATAAAAGAAATAACCTCTTCAAAGTGGTGCAAGTTCAATTTGAGGCCTGTCAGCCTCAGTATTCTAGTAAAAATGAAAATCTGTTGAGATAATGTTTCAAACCTTAAGAAATTAGATGTTTTATTTTGATAGAACTACAATGAATTACATGATTGGAAGAGTTGCCTGTACACTGAGGATATTCTGGAGTTATGCTGCGATCAGATCCGTGGCTTTCATTCACCTGCTGCAAGGTACTCCTGTATGTCAACCACTATCAGCTGAAAGCGATAATGTCTCTTGTTCTGCAGGTTTCTTATCAACAGTTTGCATTTGCCCACCAGCTTTGAAATGGTTTCATCACACATTTCAAGCACATGAATGCATTTCTCCAGACTAATGTTGCTGTTTATCAGCATTGCTTGGATCACAGGGCAGCTAGCTCCGCAATCTAGCTGGAATCAAATTAGCTGTTGACAATATGGTTGTAAATAAGCTGAGCAGCTGAATAGCTGTACATCACATGTGTGTGCAGCTTGATCTGCTGGAAAGTCTTAACACAAGACCTTCCTGAGAAACTTTTTGAAGTAGTTTTTACATCACTGAACCTTAAATAACTGCAGCTATATATGTGCCTTTGAGAGTGCAGACATGAGTTCAAAGAAGTGTGAGGCTTCCCTAGCTCCATGCAAATGTCTATGGGGAAAATGAGTCATGAACCAGTCCTCTGCAGTAATGAGATGGTCTCCTTCGGACACAAGCCACACTGAGCTGGCACAGACATAATGAGCCTCAGGCCCTGAGCTAAGATGATAGTGCAGATGTAGCCTAGAGGTTAGCATCCCTAATCACCTTCGATGGTCAATAGCGACAGGCTTCTTCCTTCCCCAAGGAGCATCTCCCTTCTCACCAACCAATTTGGCCATCTAGTTTTGTATCGAGCATCAGATGGTGTAAATAATCTGCTATGGCCTCAATCACTGCATTACTGGAGGTTGGGTTTGGAGCTTTTGAAGAAGGGTAATGCCTTTTGGAATGACAAAAACATTGGACAAAAAGTAATCCCTCTTTTCAAAACTATAAACTCAGCATTTTTCTTCCCATCCTTCATCCAGCTTGGCATAGTAAAGCATGATTTCTGCACCAAACCATTAGCTTCCTTTGTGCTTACAATGTAGAGTTCAGGTGACGAATCTATGAATAGACCTCTCAACAACCTCTCCCATCAGCTGCAGACCCCACACCACAAATGATTTCATCATTAATTAGCAAACCATTAAAGTCTCCAGAATTACAGTACAGTTGCCAATATCCTCAGCTTCAAACCACTAAGTACCTTTTCTTCTCTTCTGCTTTTTAGCTTAACAGGGAAAAAAGATGCATCTCTCGCCAATCTCGGTCTGAGTGCTCATCAAACACCTGGAGTGGTTATAGTTGTATTCCTGGAATTGCTATTCTTACTCACTCTTTTTTTCCTCTTTATTTCCAGTGATAGAACAGGAAGTTTACTTTTGTTTTCTGTTTTCCCTTTTAGTCAGTCATATGAACAGGCTTTATTTTGGCTTCCCCTTTCTCTCTCAATTTTTATTAGAATTCCCAGCATGCTGTCCCTCTCCTGTTTGATTTGATTTTTTTTTAAACCTTTAAAACACCTTAATACTCCTTTTGCTGTGGATTTCAGTAGCTGAATGCTTCATGTACTGTCACTGTTTCAGGTACTGTATCCTTGCTAATAGCAGCAAATAACAGTTCAGCAAAACTCCAAAATTATAAACTCTAGAGAACCAGCTTCTTGCAACATCAACTTTCGGATAATCTAGAAACAAAGAAGCCCATGGTGCCGAAGTTGATGTACAGCCTCAAACACCCAGCTCGACCCAGCTAAATGAAACTAAATGTCTAATGACCAATATGTCTATGATATATGTCACATAAATGAATTTAAGATTCTCCAAATCAATGTATAACATGTGAAAAAAATGTGGAAAAATGGTTAAAATAATCTGGTTTTGTTTTCTCCAAAATATTTGTCTCCAAAATATTTGCTACAAATGGGTTCCTGTGGCCCAGCTGGATTCCCAGCCCAATTCCTGACCTATTAGAACTATGTCAGGACATGCTACATCCTATAATATGATATGACCTCTAAAAAACCTCCTCTCTGGCTTATGTGCATCTTAACATAGCAGGTGTAGTAGAAAACACTGTACGTGTGGGTTTACTTACAGTTATGACAGGTAGCTCCCATGTAGCCTGTATCATTACAATTGCAGTAAAAGGTGGCCCAGGACTGAGAGCATTTTCCTCCATGTTCACAGTAGTTGGGTAAACATCTAATTGGAGACAGTTTTTAAAAAAAGCAATTAATTATAAACATTTCTGTAAAAATAACATGCTGGAAAAAAATAATTATAAAACTCTCACGTCCTCATTCAGGCAAGTTTCCTAGGGCTGAATCACTGTAGAGCACCTGAAATAATTACTTATTCCTTTAAATACAAGCACTGAAAACAACAAAATATAATTGTACCCAGCAAGTAAGTAAAAATCACTCTCAATAAAAACATTCCACTTGTCCTCCACTTGTTAGCAATTAAAGTGTGACAAACTTTCCGAGCACAGAGAAAGATGAGTAACAGGTGAAAATGTTATTGAAATCTTGTTTCAAAGGAGAATCCCCCTTTCTCTGATTAAACAAGCATCACTGTTACCAAAATTAGGCTCAGTTACATTTGTGGTAACAAAACCAGAATGAAAATCTCAGAAATGAGGGGGAAAATATGCTTTAAGTATGAGTTCCGTACTCTCTCTCATTTTAGTTAGTATGCCTCTAAAGTAGTATTGTGAAGCAAATCATTAAAAGAAGAAACAGCATGCAGCTTGGGAAGTGAACAGAAACAAAAGCTGTGGGAGATAAATTCAATCTCCAGGACAAGAAGTGGATGCTGATCTGAATAACACTGGTGTAAATGCAGGCAGTGCAATGGAGTAACACCAGCCTAAATGGAAAGAGAGTTTGTTCTGTTTGCCTTTTCTTTCCTTGTTTTCCTTCTCTTACCATATATTAGATAATATTTTTTACACTCTGACTTTTGAAAAATGAGTAACTTGTTTATACCACCGATTCAATTGTGATGGGTGGGTGGATAGAAAATGGGCAACTGATTTCTCTCTTACACACCAGCACTCCATTAGGGTTTGCTTTGGTGTAAATTGAGCTCCAAAATCCTTTTTATTGCCCAGATCTTTTAGTGGTGTTAGTGGTAAAGTTACTGATGGTACCTAGGTTTGTACTAGCTGAAGACATGATTTTATAGTAGCTCATCTCATCCTTAGGAAATGTTTTCATTTCCTCGTCTTCAATATGCTGTAGGCAAGTACATGCGTATACACGTATACTTGTCTATATAAATGTGAGTCTGAGATTTGTTCCAGAGCTCAGGTTTACTTGATCACTATTTATATCATCATACATAAAATTATAAAGATCATATAAAAAAATTAATATGAAAGATTAATTCATTTTTATTAATGCTTCCTCATTTATTACGGTCATTATTTATTATTCAAATATTAGAGACATAAGGAATTCAAGAATAAAGTATGTTATTTATAACTATCTGTAACATCTGTTAAAACAATTATAAGATATATCGGTCTTATAAAAATTGTTGTTATGGCTTCTGTTAATCATCGGGCTCAAATACAAAATGAGGAAAGAGAATGGGAAATGCATGCCTGGTTTTCCAGCTCACCAGGGAGCTGTTTTCAGTGCTGTGGAGAAAACGTTGTTCCTAAAACAAGAAAGAAATAAAGGCGATGGCCAAAACTGTTGGGTTTGCACCATCTTTACAAGGCAGGAAGTCTGAGAAGGGATGAGGCTTTGGTTTTTAATGGTATGCTGGGAAATCATCTAACAGAGCCTAACACCCTGCTGGTACAGTGACAGCCCAGCCAGCCCCTCTGCCATTACAACTGCTCCTGTCAATGGTGAAGACAGGTTTAGAGGTTTTGGGTCGATGATGAAGAAAGTAACAGCAGCCTACAGGATGGCACAGATAGGACTGCCTGGTCCGTGATCTGCACCCAGCTACGCTCTGCAGGACTGTGCCAGTTCCCTTGAACCAGTAACTCCCCAACAGCTTCGTCCCAGAGGTTGCAGGAGAAGCACAGTGGTTCAACAGCGCTATAGTGATATATATGAAATTTGCCTGTAAGAGCAGATTTGCTCAGATTTGTGCTTTGGTCGTGCTCGTCCTTGCCCTCAGCATATTGCCTTTACTTCTAGCTGCTATTTGGTGATAAACATTCATTTATGTCACCTATACAACAGCAGTAGTTATATTCACATCACAGGGGTCCTCGCAACAAGAAATCTCTAATGTCAATAAAGATCTTTGGAGAGGTAAAAAGAACAGTAGTGTGTTATTATCATAATTCATATCATCAGTGTAATGAACAAATAGGCTTTCTGCCTATTTTAAGCTACCTTTTATTAATTAACCCAATGTAGTAGAGCTAATTAATAGTCATTTGTGGTTTGCCAAAGGCCTGTATCAGAGGCTTAGCTACATTTATTCCCTTAAAACAGTTTCCTTTTAAAGGCTTTACAAAGTTGAAAGTCACTTCTCATTTCTACTTGTCTTACAAATGCAGATACTTTTTCTTCCCCCAGCAATGCAAAAATGCAAGTCGAACTAGCCATGTAAGCTTTTAATGATATTCATAAATTCAGAATTAAACCTTTTTTATTCCTTAGTCTATTTGCTTTAATTATCACCAATCACATTGATCTTGTTTTTGGTCAGATAACTAACCCTTCTAAGAGCTTATGAAACAAATTTCTTTGCAACTCTAATAATTACCATAATTCCATTCTAGCTGAGCAGTTGTGTCTTCATTAGAAGCAAAATTTATCCTAATTATCAGAGAACTCAAAATTAAGAAATAGCTATGATCAAAATTAATCACAGGTTGTTCCATTCACTAACTGTCCTGGATCCTCACATTGAAGGATTTAAATACATATAATTTAAAATATAAATTAATATTTGCATTCTAGTAGAATTGAGACATTTTAGCAAAAACCGCAGCGGTATCACAGAAGGTTTCATAGAAAAAAAATCTGCAGCAGGCAGCCCTTGACATATTTGCAATTGAAACAAATAAACAAATCAACTCAGTTTTTATGAGTATCATAAATGGGACACTTTGAAATTTAATGATTTGCCAAAGACAGTTTGTGACAGACAAGGGACTCTGATCTTCCAGGTTCCAGATTAATTAATAGAATATATCATGGTGAATGAATCTTATAAAAAAATGAATGTAGGAAATAAAATTTTCCCTCCTTTGGCCAAGCTGAAAAACACACAGCTTAGCCATCTAAGCAAGCAATGTGCAGAGCCTGCACAAAAGCATTCACCCTCAAAAGTGTATGTGTGCTCCCTTTGAATTCAAAGGACTAACCACATAGACATTAGAGGGCACAATTTGGCCCTTTGATAGGCATGATGAAGAAATAACAATGACAAAATTATTTGAGTGGGAAGGCTGAAGGAGTTCTACACATTTGATGTTACACTTGACTGGAAATAAACCCAGTACTTTTAAGAGGCACCCATCAGATTTTGTTACAGTCAGCACAACACATCCTGCCTGCACCACTCTCTGTTCTTCCTAAATAAAGAGGAAGAAAAGAGAACTATGAGAAAGAAAAACAGACCACACACCCTCAGTATTAAGACTGTCAATATTGTGAGACAATCACTAAGTCCCTAGAACTCCACAATCCCCTAACAAGAAAAGACATGAATTTTAGAAGTTTTTTTATCAGGAAAACATTTTCCTAAATATTATCTCAAATTCATTTTATTTCAGTGTGTTTTCCCGTTTATGGGCTGCAGCTATTTCATGTATAATTAACAAAATATAACATTAACAGGGATGACTTCATATAGTAGGCAGGCATGTATGATGAAACATGGTGTTACCATAACAGTCTATACTTTGCTTTGGTAAAATGGCATCTTTCCACTAAATTCAATAGATTGAGGCCAATTGCAACAGCATGGATTTTGGCCCTGCTCTGCTAAGCCACAAATTCGTGAAATTCCTTGCCAAAGGTTATTTTGGATACAAGAAATGGGTTCAAGGGGAGACCAGACAAGTGTTTTGAAGAGAAATCCACCAATGTTACTGCACAGACAACATGTAACAACTTTGGGGATTTACCAAGGGTAAAACAAATGAAGATCAGTGAGCATTAGAAAGCACCACAGGAGCACACCTCACTTTTATTTTCCCCTGGATGTGCGTTTGTGGCAAAATAACGGGCTAGGTCTCTTTAACTAAGGGGAGAAAACAGAATTAGCAGAACCAGAGGGAGAGAGAGAGAAACAGCGAGTAAAAACGAGACAGGCTGCAAAAGAGTTAACACTCTCCAGGCCTTTGGTTTTCCTCAGCACACATTCCCTCCTCATCACCACGTCTCCCAACTTCTCCTTCCTCTTGCAACTTTAGAAAACTGAACAACAACTTTTTAGAAAGTGTTGTGACATACTTTAGTTGTTTTCTTTTTTAAACTATCTACATTTTCTTCCTTAAATTTGTTATGTTATGAGAAGTCATGGAGTACAAACAGAACACGAGTACTGTCAACAAAGACAATTTTATTTTCCATGCTGGAAATCATTTACTCTATCACACTGAAGAGATGTAAAAAGAATCTAAAGAAAAATAAAGGCATTTTGTCATTTTATTAATTTGTCACAAAGCTAAGTTTTTCTTCTTTCTGAGATTTGCAAAACTTGATGACTAAACTTTTAAAATATATAATTATTTCCATTGTTGGCCACCTTGGTTCTCAGACTCTGCATTTGCGTACCACTGTGAGACCAACATTTAGAAGATCTGAACACTGATGCCAACTGCCCTCAGGCATGTGGCTGGGACAGAACTGTGGGAGGAGGTTGTGCTGGGATTGGCACGAATGAAGGGAAAAGAGCCTGTTATCTATGCCTTAGATAAAAGGCATTTTTTTTAAGGTTTGATTGCTTTGTTGTTAGAACACCTACATTTTTAATAGAGGTAAATGTGCTGACAGTTCATCTTGGCATCAGCAGAAAGGATTTTATATAAATAAATTTGAAAATGAAAAAAAGGGAAACAAATAAACCATCCTGTACAGACAGCTGTTTCATTTAGAATTCATCATTTTACAAAGCAAAAGCAGAAAAGCCATCTGCAAAAATCAAACAAACAAGGACAGAATATTATATCCTACATGCATCCCTGCAGTTGGCCTTTAATTTACTGTGGGGTGCACATCCTATGAATTTTGACTCTAAGGAATAGCAATAGGGGTGAAGTCTATTCAGGTCGCCCCAAAAACTCAATTCCACACTCAAGTTGGAATCCAAAAGCCACTTAAGTAGCCCCCTACGAACCTTAAAACTGCCTTCTTTCTCCACAGGGGTCTCATTCAGGGCAAATCCCCTCTTCAGCACTAGTGGAAGTCCCTCCATTCTGCATCAAAGA
This sequence comes from Cariama cristata, assembly GCF_000690535.1. Taxonomy (NCBI): domain Eukaryota; kingdom Metazoa; phylum Chordata; class Aves; order Cariamiformes; family Cariamidae; genus Cariama; species Cariama cristata. Next base: position 38,785 of record NW_009592968.1, on the reverse strand, counting down.
CAAAAGCTAACTATCTCCAACTCCAGCATTTTTCCACATGTACAAGTCATTGCAGTTATAGGAAGGAGTTCACCCTGCTCAAACCAGTTCTGTAGTTAACCCTTACCACTTTTACTAAATACTTTTTAAAGGACCAGATCAGCCTTGCTCTTAGTTACTCTGCAGTGGCATTCGGTAAATGAGATTTGAATTCAGCACCATTTTCTTGCTTCATGTGAAAATAAACAAACTTGTCTGGAAAAGAACAAGACTAAATTAAAATACTATCCATCTCCAATTCAGATGCAGTGATGCGAGTGCAGCAGATGAATCTGATGAATCTGTCTTTATTTTGCTCTGAAACACCATATTTCTACAGACCAGTGCACCCTTCATGTGCCTGAATTGTTGTTTTATGCAGCTGGTCTTGTATGTATGGAACAGAGTCAGCAAAAATAAAAAGCCTTAAAATTAAGGCAGGGCAGGCAAAACCAACTTATGGCATTGTCCAAATAATCTGAGCATTCCCTTTCATTCACATTAAAGAACCACAAAGGACAGAAAACTCCCCCCTCTTCAGAGCTACCATCTTCCACTGTGACTGCCTATTTTTACAGAGACTGTTTTGTACAGACATATTCTTGTTTTATAACTACCACATACCAAGCACATCTGACAGTCCAAAGCTCATACACAAGTCCAAGAGTAAGGAATTCTTCTAAACGGTTTTAATACACTTCATTGTCAGTCAGCCCTTAAGCGATCAGAGAGAGAAGCTCTGTCATTACCTGCATTATCCAGCTAAGTTTAAACATTAGACTAGATATGAGAAGATGGGGCGATGGTCTTTCAGAACTGCAGGGATTTTAACTCTGACACCCAGGGTCTGGGTGTTTGTGGGTTTGGATTTTTTAAATCTTGCTCAGTTTTTGTGCATCCTGCCCTTCCAGCTTGAAACTTGGGTGGTATTCAGGGAGCTTCCGAGATTCACACTCCAAAATTAGCTACCTGCAATTGTTTAACTACATTAGTTAGCATGTCTAATTTGTGATGTCAGTGCATGCTTTTGGGAGGGACCCAAGTTGTTCAACTTTCACAGATTGTCATGTATTCCTCCATTTCTAATACTATTTTTTTCCACTGTATATTGATCTTTACAGAGGATTAAGATACCTTTTCCACCTTTTCCTTCCCTGCCACGTAACATAGTTTGGATTTAAGATATTTCCCCCCTTCCATTACCACATTATTAATCCAAGTATTTTGTTTTGTTATTAGTACAGAGAAACAGGAAAAAGATAAATTCTGTAAGGACAATTTGATGAAAAAGAAAGATATATTTCTAAAAATATTGTAATTTTTGCTAGACAAACAGAAAGCAAATTGTCAGTGTTTTACAAAATACCAACACAAGCATGAGAAAGGGAAAGTTTTTGAAAATTTGTCCACAATTTCCTTAGTTAAAATAGAAACTGAAAGGAGACAAGAAGCTTCAGTGTGCCCTATGCTATTTGTAAACATGTTGACTGGAACCTGTATTTGAAACAGGCGACAAAGAAAAAAGGTGAGGAGGAAAATAGTCACTCACAGCAATGAAGTAATCCTTTTAAGGTGACCCAAAAGATCAGAAGAACTATAACCTGGACCGTCAGATCCTTATAACTAGACAGGATAGCCTCTCCTGTACGCAGCATTTAATTGAACAATTATAGAAAAAGATCCAGGTATTCCAGCATCTGAAGGCATGCAGTTTAAATGCTTTGTTTTTGCTGATGATAGAGATATAAGCGGGCAATATTCAAGTCTACTTTGTGATCTACCCAAAATCATAAATTTTTTTATAAAAGGACAGGTGGCATCCCCTCTTACATCTTCAACACATCCCAGCTTTGATCACCACCAAAAATCAAGGAGCGTGATCTAAAAACCTCCAACTCGTTGCTATAAAACCAGTAAGAGAAAACATAAGAGGATTTCCTGCAAAAAGAAAATAATCTAGACTATAAATCGTCATTTCTGCAGAGGAGACATTAAATACTGAAAATAGGAATAGTAGAGAGAATGAAAAGAATGGATGCCAAATCGTGTTTGGTGGTTGGGTTTTTTTTAATTATTATTCTTTCTGCAATGCACTGCAGGTATTTATGTGGGGCTGAATACAATACTAAGTGTTTGCTTTTTCAATCCCAGCCTGGGACTGTAATAAACAAAATTAAAACTCACTGGGCATAATTAGCCAGGATATTTTCTCTTTTGCATGGCCAACTTTGGGGGGAAGGGATCGTATAAAGTTTGGCTTCTGCTGCAGGGCATACATTAAATCTTAGAAGAGATTTGGGAAATGCAAAAAGAGACTGTGCTTTCATCAGATTTATCCTAACACCCTTCACCTGCAATAGTAATTAATTTCCCAAAGGCCCATTTTGACAGTACAACACATGAAGCAATGTTAAGTTCAGTACTAAAAGAAAAAGTCAAAAATTATTATGATTTCTTACAAGTAAAAACTGATAGTAAAATCTAATGGAATCTACAAAGGAAACAGGCATAAAGCAGGATTTAAAAGGTCAGCTCTATTTAGCAAGAAAAAAGAACACTTTAAGATAATTTATTTAGAAAATGTTATGAAGAATTTTCACAGATAAAACATGGGTAGGGATAAAAGGATAGGGACTAAGGACACTATTTGTGCTCTGTAACTTGAGTAGTACATGGAAGTAAACTCATGAATCAACTCAGTATGCTTCTCCCTAATGAGGTAAGCTGCTAACACCAATCCCATCGCAGTGATTATTATGTACACCACATGCCGCTCTCTCCACTTGTATTTGCTAGGAGAATTGGAATATGAGGATAAATCTTGGTTTAATAAGGATGGCAACATCACTGTGTGCTTGTGTCTGCCCACTGATGCCACTGAGATGAAACACTGCCAGGATTCATAAGAAAATATCTGAGGTCAGGTTTGTGTTCATCATTGTAGATCTCTGGAATTCCCAGGATGTCCTGCAAGATGCGCGATTGATCCGTCTGCCAAGGTGGATTCAATGTGAATCTTTTTTTTTTTCCCTTCCCCCTCCCCTGGGTCACTTAAGGGAACTGAAGTTCCCAGTGTTGTCCTTGACAAGTACTGTCAGTATTTGCTACAGTGAGGGCAGGGTGCCAGCCAAGTAAAAATAGGACAACCCAGTCAATGCTTCATCAGCACAAAATCAACACAAACTGCAACAATCAGATTAAAGTACCCTAGCAGTTGTAGACAGGGAGAGCAATGCATGCATTTATCTATGCATTCATGCAAATCTGAGCCTAAAGGAAAGCAGGCTCTGACTACCCTCATAGTTCATCTATGAATAATGGCAGGTTCAACACATAAATGGCCTTCTTAATCCCAAGACTACCTAGTCTCGTATACTCAAGCACAAAGAATGTATAGAACTTCTGACAATATAACAATGGGTGTACAACACTGTGCTTTTCCATATGCCTTAGACCTACCTCTGTCCAGGTAAACTTTGCTACCAAAAAGTCAACGGTTTCAAGTTATTTCAGCCCTGGGAGGAACAGCAGAATCCCATGAAATTTCAGGGTCCTTAGTCGAGTTTTCTGTCACTGGCCAACCTAAATACCACATCCTTTGTGATGAGGGTTGAGGAGTTCAAAAGCATTAATGTAACCAACATCATCTTTAAGGTTGTGTCTTAAGACGATGTAACACATCTAAGGATGTGCCTCAAAAGGCTGGTGGAAGCAACCGTTTGTCTTGAGTGGCAAAGGAAACTATTTCCATGAGAGATGACAAGTCAGTTTTCCCCTTAAGACAGCTGTTTGGTGCAAGCTATTCCAACTGTAATGCCTCCTAAGCACTTCTCTTTACAGAGATTGGAGGAGCTGGCAGGGGAAACCACACCAGATCTTACCTCTTTGTGTGCACACAAAGTGTAAGAACTCCTGCAAATGGAATTTTCTTCTCTGTGACTAATGCTGCAAAGCAGTTTGTCTCACTGCATGCAAGAAGTGGATGGGATTAATCAACCCATGCCTTCAGGCTGCAGGCAACACCGCAGCCCTTGCTGCTGTATTCCAAGGGGTCCATCTGCTTTAGGAGCAGACAGCCTTGCTCAGCCCAAAGGGAGCATCTGTGCTGTATGATGAAGGGCTGGAAATCCACAATGTTTCTGGACCAAGGTTTAATGATTTTCTGGCATGTTTTCCTAATATCCATGGCAACTCTTGAGCTGCATTATCTCTTGAGCTCACATTCCTGCATTTATTCTCTGAACAGGATGCCAACCACAGCGAACAACCAACTCAGCTTCAGGACTGAAGCTACTATTTCTAGTCCCAAAATCTGGCATTCCAGCTAATTGCTGAATGGGAAATCCCAGAGCTTCTCAAGAATGTAGCCAAATTCTCAGCATCTGCATATTTGTTTTCCTACCCATTTCATTTATTTTTAAATGAGAGGCTGCCTGAATTTCCCCAAGGCTATGCCTTCTATTGTTTGCCCACACACAGACAGACCCACACCCCCAGTGTGCCACCTGGGAAGAGAAAATGCAGTGCAGAAAATACTAGTACTTAGCAAAATTCACAGTCAGATTCCAATGTATTTTGAGATTAGCACAGCTATGACAAAATATATTCTGATTTTGAACAACAGAGGTATAAAGAGCTGCCCACAATGAAAATTATGTAAGTATGTAAGTAAATTATTAAGTAAGGAACTTGGGTTTCTTAGTCCTAAGATTATCACCTCCCTCCAGGCTTCGCTTCAGATCAACAGTGCCTCTCCTCCAATTTCCTTACTCTGACAGTGTCACAGCAAAGATGCTGATGAAATAAGTTTAAGATCATCCCACTGAACACTTTGTGAACTTCCAGCAATTTGTGGTTTATGGATTCACGTACGCCTTACTGGCTTTTCCCTTTATATTTGACCTCTACAGCATCCAACAACATCCAATTTGATGCTGTGTAAGATTTGAATTTGTGAGAAACAGCAAATTCTTGTTTAATATTCACATCCTTCATGCTGCTCCTCATTGCACAACCTTGCCTAGCTCTCTCTTCTCCAAGCTGAAGAGTCCTAGCCTATTTAATCTCTCCTTGTACAGAACAGTTTGTGGCACACAAAAGAACAGTGTCAGTTTTAGAAACAGCCATGAGGCCTGAATGACAGAGCTCTTATAGTCAGAGCTGCACACAGCACCACCTCTGAGTGGCTCAGAGAGGACATACTTCTTGGAAAGGGCTGGTGAGGCCAAGGTTGGGGTCAGTGAATACATCCCACTGGATTTGCGTTTCATCTTTTAGCAATTGAAATGGAGGTTGGGAAGGGATCAACACGCAGCTGTTAGTTTGATTTACTGAGTAAGATGATCCCATAGTTATCCAGTGCCTCAGTCCCCAGCTCCTCATAACAGCTTACAAACTTCTCACCCTCATTTTGACCACATCTGAAAGAGGGACAGATACCTCAACTCCAAGAAGTCACAGGATCTTGTGAAAACAGAGAGCCAAGTAGAAGGGAATCAAGTTACTGTTCATCAAAACCAATACACAATCTGAGCTGAACTATCATTCTAGACATCATGAAATTTGCAAAGAAGAAATCCCATGAAAAAATAGGGCAATAAATTCTGAAATCACAGAGCTTTATTCCTACAGTTGTAAAAATGAATCATGCATTTTTAGAAGCAAGAAGCAAATCAGGGAAGTGACAAATGACTAGAAAGTGTTGCTCCTTCTCTCCCTTTTCCTTACACTCCAAATTTAACATATACATCTCTGTTTAAAAAAAAACCAGCAAACCATACCTATGGGCTACATAGGCCCTACTCCCTGCCACAGCAGTGCCTTAGAATGTCTGAGAGATATGTGTACGCAATGAGCTTTCTCACAGGTGCAAGAAATCCTGAGTCGAATTCCTGAAAGATATTTCCCACGTGTTGTTTTTTGCTTGTTTGTTTGTTTTTCTCTTATAGCAGTGTTATTGTTGCTGACATTTCAGCACCTCTAAAGCAAGAACAAGACACAGCTGTTCCAGTTGGAGGAGAAGTCTGAGCAAATGCAACAGAATTGCACAGGATCACCCATACCGGTGTTTGCTACTTCTCACAGAAACAGCATCTCATCTAACCTATTCGTAAAGCCTTCCAGTGACAGAAATTTGACAGTCTCCTCAGGCAGTCTATGCCATGGCTGCTTTCCTATACATCCTGGTCAGAAAAGATGATTATTCCCCTCTGCACTGCAGCAGCCTTTGAGCACATGAAGACCATTATGCTGCCTCCCCTCAGCAATCTCTTCCGGTTAAAGAACCAGAACTGTATCAATCTTTCTTTGCAGAAGTTTTCTAGAACTATTTTGTGTCTTTTCATATAGGCAGGGACATTCAAGAACAGTCTGGGCTCTGAATAGGTTTATAGAGGATAGAAATTTAGAAGTATGACTGCTAGTGAACCTAGGACAGCTAAACACCAAGTGGCAACTCTGGCTAGTGTTTACTCCACAGGGTTTGCTCATCCCCCTGCTGCTCCTCACTCAGACACATTTACCCACCTGTTTTGCTCACTAGCTCTATTTTGTATTTCAAGATTTGCAGAGTGGCAGTTACTTCAAATTTCAAAACAAAGGCTGCAGATGCTAAGAGCTTGGCATTTTGGTATCAATGCTATGGCTCAAGGGTCCTGCTTAGAACAGGGGCATGTCAGCAAACTTGTTTTCCTTCTAAGTCAAGAATATGTTGCATGATGAAAATAGCAAATGATCCGAGTTTATGGTCCATCACAGCTCCGAATAAACCTCAGGTTAGAGAATCATTATTAGCACTAGAGAAACCAATACTTTCGTTACCACTCTTCTGAAGAAACAGGTTAGGGTTTTTCAGTTTGAGAAGGCACAAGAAGACTTAAGCCTGTGCTAGCCAGTGAAGGAAGCACTGGTATCCCTGGGGACAGTAGCCTTGTGCCTTTCATCAGTGTTAAAAAGACTGAAAGAAGAGCTCTGAGCCAGCCACACTGTCCAGTTTGCCACTGCACTAGATGCAGCTGTCATTTCTTACCCTGCTGAGTGACAAGTTTCTGTAACCACACCCCTAACCCATTTCCAAGAGACTGTTTGACAGGGTCAAGTCGTCTTTGCAAACACTGTAAAATACCAAGGAGGACATCCTGTTGTGCTTGTTTTTTGTTGTTTTGGTTTTTTTGGGTTTTTTTTTTCCCCCTCTAAACCAGAAGTACTTAGGAAAATCTTTCCTGTTTGTATCTGTAAAGCCCCTAACACACTACCTGCAGGTGAAGGACAGGGATCCTGGTCATATACTTAAATCTAGAGACTTAGTGGAGCTCAAGAGAAGGGAGTGAATCCCTTCTGACTTACAGCATCTATGAGACGTAAACGAATTTTTTATGCAGCTTGCCATCTCCCCATCCCTTGACACCAACGTCCTCCCTACAGATTAAGGGCCAAAGACAGAAAGCATTATTCTCTTCTCATTAGACCTTCTTACTGCTTAGGCTTTCCCTTGGGAGCTTTTAGGCTTAATATGTCACCCCCAGAAGATGCCTCCCTTCCCAAAAAACACTTACAGTGCAAAACACCAGGAGTGAGGGCTGTACGGTCCCTGTAGCCATGAACTTAATCTATATCGCTCTGAACTGAAAATAAATTCAAAGAGAGTCTGCATTTATTTGTTTGGGCCTATGCCAGGTGGCTTTGAGTCAGAGATGGTCAACATAGTACATGTACTGCTGCAAAAGACTGCATAGATACTCAAAGATACCTCTTTTCCTCCCCAACAAAAAGTCTCTGAATTCAAGGACTTCATGGCACCTGGCCTTCCAGACAAGTCTGCCTTGTTACTTTCTGCTCTCTACCATGCCACAGGGGGGAAAGGCCAGCATGTTGTAAGAAACTATTTTCTGACTTATTAATTCAGTGTAAAGCAAACAACCCCTAATGTGCACCGGCACTCCTAACCAAGCAGAAATGCTGAAAAGACAACAACAAAGAGAGATAAAATGAAATCCACTTCCTTTTAAATATGGAGCAGACCTGTATGGCTTAGCAGGGTATTGTCTCATTTTTTCTTTACCTCTCATTGGAATGTGGGTAAATGCATTGCAAGCAGCTATGACGTCTAACACTTCATAACAGGAGCAGTGTAAGCTCCACACTTTGCAACATCCTCAGAAAAGACTGAGCAATCTGTGTATTTGGACAAACACAGCAAATATACATACTATGAACAAAAGAAAAAAAAGAAGTTGGATTAACAGTAGTCAGGCAGTGGGGATAATGCCAAGAATCCTACACACGCATTGTTACAAGAAAAATTGCTTCCTTTTCCTTTTCCACAAGGCATTGGGAACAGTTTGCAGGAGCAGTTTTCTCTTGAAGGAGGTGAAGAAGGGAATACAGTACTACTTTGCAGAGCTTGTGGAGCAGACATAACTCTGATATGAATACATCAGGGATTCCTCTCCTTGCACAGCATGTGTCACCTAAGGACAACACGTAGGTACCATACAAGGGGATGGCAAATCAGAGACAACTTGATATGCAACAGTAGGAACACCAGTGATGCTGACACTGCAGCTGAGGGCTAGAAACAAGCAATCTTTTAATCAGAGATGGTGCTAACTAGCCTTCTTCCATCATCGGGACAGTCCATATTGCTGTGTTCAACTCCAGACTGTACAACATCTTAACGTCCTACTGAAAGCACAGAAGACATGAGTTTTCTGTGTGTTATCTGCTAATTCCAGCTCTTGCAGATACATCCTGAACTACCCACTCAGCCAGGACCAGAGCAGCTACTGGGTGGCCTTGTTCAGAGGACTGCTGAGGCTGCAAGGAGTCTCTGGAGGTCCCTAGCAAAAGCCTCCTGCTCAAAGCAGGGTTGGCAATAGAGTCCAGTTCACTGTGTCTCCAAAACCATTTTCATTTGGCACTGTCTCCCCAGCCACCAAACAGTAAGAAGGCAAAACTCTGCATATTTCTATGGATATGCTCATTTTGTGTGTACTCTCTGATAGCTCAGCTAGTCACATGGCATTTATTTCCTGAGAAATAGTTATCAAAGAATGGAAATAATAAATACAGGGAGACAGAAAACATTCATGCCAAGTTCACTTAACCACACATATAGTTCAAATACTAGAAATGAGAGATGATGAGATATTAAGACTTAGTCCCTCAGATGGCTCCATTTAAACCAATGGAGGCTCATCACTTTATACGAGGAATCCCTGAGTGTGCGAAGGCCGGGGAGGGGGGTGTGTATAATATGCTTACAAAGCTAGATTCTCTCTCAAAAACATACTGCTGGCATCAACAGTAGCCCCAGTTTATCATCTTTCAAAACAAAGTCATTAATTCTCTTTTTAAGAGCATGCACAAGTTGCAGTGAGCTGCCTAACCACTGCTTTCAGAGCCCAGGTCTGAATGATCTTGGCCTACAAGACTGTAACAAATAAACTGCTTTCTAAATAGAGGCATATTCCTTAGAAGAGGTTTTTTGCTTAGATAACTAAGACAAATGTCCCATTTACATGTTAATTAAGCTACACCATTCCCACGTGTTAAAATTGCAAAAACACATGCTTTACAGTGCACACAGCAATAAATCTTAAGAAAGGAGAGATCACATTTCTTGGAGAAGATGATTTTACAGAGTTTTAACACCCCTGATAGAGAGAGAATGAGCAGCTGGATACTGCACAGCTGGAGCCAGACCCCAACTTTCCTATAGTCTGGAGCTGCTAGGATACAGAACACAAGTCGAACTACAGTGACTAGTTGAATTACAGTGACTGGAAGTGTTAGACATTTTGTGCAATGAACCAATTTGAACAAGATTTGAAAACATACTCAAGGGTACACCATGTAGACTAGACAGCAATACAGTCTTTAGATTTGAATTCAAATCTCCTGTCCTCCCAAACTTTCCATGTATACTTTGGTATAGCCAACTATGCTACAATATAGGCTTGCAGAACCTGAAATACTCAAAAATGGTTAGGAGGAACACACTCCATGAATATCTTATTCAGTCTTTCCCCAGCTCATCCACTGGCTTAGGATCAATTGTGTTGGCAAAATAACACAAAGGATTTGTCTCTTGTCTGCATTTTCCTTATTTATTTTCTTTGAATTTCATCCCTCTTTCCAACTGTCCTTTGCTGCTATGACCACTCTTGACTTCAGTACTGCACCAGCAGTACTTCACCCTGCGAATCCCTGAACAACTTTTGTAACTTCCTGAAATCAGTTCTGTAAATTTAACTTTTCTCAAGATTGTATCTCAGATACGTAAAATGTGTAATATGATTTGGACAGAAAAAAATATCCTTACTTTTTCCCTGCAAAACAGCTTCAATACAGTTATTGGAGTTACCAGACAGGGAGAGAGCGCTGGGTGTTTCACTGAACAAGAAAGCTGCAATCTCCATGGTGCCAGTGAGGCTCATGCCCTTCTGTGATGAGAGGAATTTCTGAACTTCAGCCCAACACTTTCCCACACTGCAGTCTTCTCTATTGCCCTTCAGGGCACCTCCACTGATACACCAAATCCAGCCATAAGAGAATCACTTTTGTCAACTGTAAATCAAATCTTTCTTTTCCTTTTTTAAATCCACCTTGGTTTTGTGATCATATCTACCATATGACCTAGGTAGATCACATCTACTATATGATCATAACTACTATAGATCATATCTACTATCGATCTATCTAGATTGTATTGTACAGGCACATAAATTTAAGGCTCTTCAGAGAACTGCATTGGAAAAGACTGCTTTGATCTTTGCTAGATCATGTATAACTTTTGTTTACGTGTGTGATATATTCAAGGCAATTATTATGTAAAGCACCACCATTCTTATTAAGTCTGGACCCTTGCCCGAAATAATTGTATAGTATGATCACAAACTGATGCTTGTCATCCTTGGGATACTGAAGATGAGGAAGACACTTGCAATAGTACCACAGATTTACATTGTAGCCTGGATTTGGTGACAATGAAGGCACTGGAGACACCTCACAGCACCTCTGCATTGTAACAGAAGAGTTCTCTTCTGTTTCAATACAAAAATATTCAAGTTGCTTTTGAATGGTCCACTTGATCATAAAGAACCCGTTTTTCCAAGAAAACAGTAAAATACTTACTTTCTTTTAATTCTCAGGAAAGTTCACATTTTACTTCCTTTGGTTAAAACAGCTGCATCTTACCAATTCTGTCTACCATTTTAGGCACACCAAGTGTGAAATTCATACCCCTCTGAATTCAGTCATCATTAAACATGGAAACAGGTTTGATTAGCAGAGTCAGTACTTTTTCTGTATAAGTTAACAAACATGAACATAGGAAGTTGAGCACAAAGCTCTCGCATAACAGAGGTTTTGCCCGCGTTTCAAAAGATTGCAGCTCCAGTAGGCTGATCCCTCCTACAGTAAGCAATAATGGAGATCAGCCTTCAGCTCCCTAAGCAACATATCTGAAAAAAATACGTTAAACACTTAAGCTCCTAACGCATTTCCAAAATATCCTTGTTACTCTCTCAACTATCTGAAGCACATGAAATTTCCAGCAATTCCATTTCCATTTTTCAGAACTCAGCTAGATTTAAAAAACACAAAATCACAGCCTATTATTCCACATACTAACTTCAAAGTATGCATTTACAGAAATAATTCCAAAATATTTAGACAGAAAAAATCCATAGGAAGCAAAGGAGAAATTATGAAATACTTAAAAAAAAAAAAAAAAAAAATTGGTTGCTTATTTCCTCTCTACTCTTTATGAGAAAACCTGGGTTTCCTGTGAGGTTTCAGCTTAGGAGGAACTCAGATGAGTATTTAAACTGAAATGTGTCTCTGGTAGACACAGACATTTCATCGTTACATTGTCCTTACCGAACGTGTAGTATGTCGCATGACGTCTACTATATCTTCATTATAAACATACCATGCTGTAATGGCTAACAAGAAAAATTGTAAATGATCTACTTAAGCAAAACCAGCATATATATTAAGGGGATGACATGTTCTGATGAATCAAATAATTTTTCCTTCTCTTCCATTTCCCTCTAAAACTTGAAAGCAATCAAATGCTGTTTATGCATAAAATTTAATCCTTTCACCAATCTGTAGTTTGATTGAATTTGCATACTCTATTTCCTACAAGTCAATGTGAAGAGAGTCTCATGTAATTGAAACCATTTCCCCCCCAGTCCTCCTATCTTTGTTGTAATATTTTCTATTAGTAGCTCTATTATGCCTAATATCCGTAATGTTGGCAGAGTAGAATTTTCACTTAATGCAACCTGTATTTATAAACCACTAGGATGAAAAAAATAACAAATACAAGAAAGAAGAAACAATAATTACCTGTCTTTGATGCCACACAGATCAATCTGTAAATCACTAAAATTCCCCAGGGAGCCTTGCTGAACTAAAATTAGGTCCTTGGGCTGGTTATCAATAAAGATGAGCCTCATACAGCCTTGAAAAGCAGTAATGGGATTTAAACACTGGGAATCGGTGAAATTGTCAGGGCATCCTGTGGGAAAAAGAGAAGAGGCAGAGAAGAATATTGGAATGTTCATCTATTTCTGTTGGAATTTCCTGATGCAAGAACTTGGAAGCTCATTATTCCAAGTGTTTTCATTCCTTGTGCTATGGTATAAATCCTTCTCAAAATATGGGGGGTTTTTTTGCATCTTCTTTAAACTCTACAGTTGATAGCAACTGACCCCCATAAAAAAATCTGTGCAAATTGTAAAATCATTATGGGTTAAATTCTGCTGCTGAGGCAATGCACAGATTAAAAGGATGAAATCCTGTGGATAGCAAGCAGGAAAACCATTCCTATCTGAGCTTCCTCAGTATTTGGCCCTCTCTGAGATTCAAAGCCTCCTATGCATCCCCACTTAGTGCTGTATCGAGAGAGTTCATTGAGATCAGAGCCTCACTACGGTAAGCACTACACAGAAATATGTTAGATAAAAAGATAGTTGATGACATTCCCTTTATCTAAATTAATGCTTCCACTCCAAAAAGCAGAAGGTAGTATTTTTCAAGACTGTTCTTTCCATTTTCAAAATTGCGCTAAACCTACATTCATTTCCATGAGAGCACAGTACCTAACTACCTTTGTAGATCTAAGCCATATGTCAATAAAGCTCTGAAGTCTAAAGTCATTGAGCCTGATCAGGACAGTGGTATCTACAGGGATATTAATAATAATACCACTAATGATCCTCAGGCTTTTTAACTAGAAAAAACACTTGTGGCTAATACAGCTATGTAGCTTTTGGATGTTTGGTCAGCTAGATGTAGGTACCCATTGGTTACCACTACCAGTAGTTCACTTATACAGCTGTGTTCGCAATTCTGCTCATTCTGTCTCTGTCAGGGTTGACCAAGACCCTTCAATCTTCCTACAGTGCTGTATGCACTGCAGCAAACAGAGTGCACCTGGGGAGACCTCAATGGTGAACACCTGAGGATCTGCATCATGAAAACCAGTCCTGCATCTGTCTGAAAAAATCTACCTCCAAAATAGTAGCTGTTCCCAGAGTAGATCCTTGAGACAGTGGTGGCATGGCTAGCAGTAGCAGCATTGCTATCCAGTGTCAGGGTAATGCGATGTCTTCTGGCATTGATGTTAACAGAATGCCAAAGCCCATCGTGGAGATTGGTGCCTGGCAAAAAAAACAAGTAGAAAGAGTGAAAAAAGAGGTGCAGGAGACAAGTGTGTTCTTCAAACATCCTTTTGCTTCTAATTTGTGACCACAAATGTGCAGCTGACCCCCCAAAAAGGGAGAACTGGCAGCTGAAAAGAACTCATTACCTCTGGAAACAAACTGGCATAGAAGAAAAGACCCAAGGAAGGGAAAGCTTTTTGAAAGTATTTAAGTGGGTCATCTCACATTTTAATCTAACCCGCTTCTGATACTGTAGGCACTCATCAAGCTAGCCAGGCCCTTCACCTTTCTGGTACCACATTATTACCATTTTGTGGGTGTTTATGTCTTATCTTCAGTCTGTTGGGAAAAGCTTAGAGCTCACGGGAGTGTGCAGATCTCTAGTGAGCTTCTGATACTAAACACACACCTGGGATTGCAAAGGATTAGATTCAATGAGATGGTCATGCCCTGTCTCAGGCTCCAGTATGAAACTGGACAAACTCCACTAGGAATCAGTAGGATTTGTGTTTCTTAAAACCCTTCAGCACTAAGTTAGCACACAGTCGTCTTGATGGATGTATGGAAGCCTTTCTACATTGGATTTTGACATGGGTCTTGTGAGAGCTGGCACTGCTGCTCTGATCAGGAACCTACACAGGTACATGAGAGATTATGGTACTGGGTAGCCTCTTTCTCTTCTAGATGCTTGTGCAAAGTGGGAAGTAAGCTCTCCTTATTCGGAAAACCAGTGTTGCATCTCATGGCTTTTTGAAACAGCATCACACAGCTACAAAGAAACTCCACATCCTCTATTCTGACAGCTGTTAAAATCAGTGGGCAAGCTTCTGAGCTCACACACAGTGGTGCAGATCAAAAGTAACCTAATTACAGTTCAAAATACGCCACTGTCAGGCTGGAGTCACTGAGATCAGGCACAGACAACTAGCATTTACTCCCCTCCCTAACAGAATATTTTTCACTAATGTAGCTTTCAGAAGAAACAAATGAGCACTTAGTGACACAAAGAGGTGTGAGAACAGTTCAAAACAAAATAAAAAAATTGTGGGTGTTACGTGTATGAAAAGCCATTTCATTATGAATTTGAAAATGAGACAATTTCCCGCAGTAATGGCTGTTAACGCATGCACAATTTTCATAGAATAAGAGGCTGGTTTCCCAGAAAAAAATGGATGATTTTTCAACTGGAACAAGTCCATTTTGAAGGAAATATGTTGTTGAAGTTTGAAAATATGCCAAAACAAAATAGGTCCTATTTGGGGCAAAAATAGGTCCATTCTTGAGCAAGCATGAGTTTATTGTGAGTACCTGACATCTGCAGAACATGGCACTTGCAATTTCTGCATATTTTCCATGTGTAAGTAGGCAGTTTAGCAATGTTTTGGATAGCACGAAAGGCTGGGCTCAGGTTCATGATTTCAGAACTACATAAAAACAAATACACCCAACCAAATATTGACACTGTCTCAGCTTTGTCAACAATTTAATTAGGACTGCAATAGAGGCTGGAAACTCAGTTTTCAGCATTCAACTGCAGCAAGCTAAGGCTGTAGCAACCTACATGAATAAGGATAGGTGCAGGGATGCCTCATTTTCTACTATAAACAGGAATGAAACATGCATACAGAACAGCTCTGCTTTGACAATTCTGTCAGATTTTATCTCTGCTTCTTTTAATAGACACATCTGCCCTCTTTTAGACTCTACTAGGAATATTTTAATATTACATGTTTTTAAACAGCTGCTCTTTTAGAAAATACTATTATTATTATTATTTAGTTCCATCTGAGTTCCATCAGTCTATTACTGATCCACCTTTGGAAACTGGGTATTCAACCTACACAGAAAATTAATCTCCCAGTCTCCCATTCAGCATGGCTGCATAGCAGCAAGGGATATGCAGAGGTTCTGGGCTAAGAGCATTTCTGTTTGGGATGCCAGCATGGCTTATATAGGTCACACTGGGGTGGCAGCTGGGTCACTCTGGTTCTGCCTCTGTCGTACAGTCTGAAATTGTTTCCCTGTTGTCTCTGGGAGCTAATGCATAGCTGTCCTGGTAAGTGTTTACAAGCAATTTCCCCTGAATTTTAAGTCAGAGAGGCAACTCCATTTCACCCTCTTGCATTCCACCAGCTGCACTGCACAAAGCAACTTGCAAACTGGTTAAGGAGGCCAATGAGGGAGTGTGAGGAGAGGAAGCTCATGGTTAGATTCTCTTCCGAGTGTAGCATAAAGGCAGAGAGTAAAGCTACAGTCAGAGGAAGAAAATCAGCTCTGAGGCTGTCTTAACTTGTGATGGGGAATCATGCAGTGGCTGAGCTGGCTCCCAGCTGACTTCAGCATAATCTGAGGACAGGAAACAGGAAGGTCTTCATGTGACCTGGCTGAAGAAAATTTAGCGTGACTGTTTAAGAACACATAGCTAATGTGTTCTTAAGAGCCTGAGCTAATTGTCAGGTAGTTTGAGTCTGGAGATCTCAAGATGCCAACTTCCCACGCTTAGATTTACCTCAAGCTGCCCAGAGTGGTTCTACTATTGGAAAGCAATAGAAAATTTGAAAAGAGAAAGGAAGATTGGGTGGCACCTTATTTCACTATCCTTTCATCCTGTGCGGTTGAACCTTTGTATTTTAAAGGGAGACAGGTGAGAGTAAACAAAAATTAAGTACCTTCACTGATTTCTACTGGGTTCTCTGTCTCTTTCTGAATAAGTAGTGTCAATCTCCCACCATGGAGGTAAATCAAGAGAGGTCCTGAATTTTCAGACAATTCGGTGAACATAAGTAAGCCATCTTTATTCCATGTTCGAAACTGGAAGCTGACTGACAAACCGTCAATTTGAGGAGTCCCAGGTAGTAGCAAGTAGCTTCGACTGGTGCTGACAAAGGTGATAGGAACAATTTGTGGTTCTGAGCAAGAAAAGGTCACGTTCCCCTGCAAGTAATAGAAAGCAAAGATAATCAACATGACAAATTTTTTTTCGGTCAGCCCAAAACCTCCATAGTTAAACAAGTTCATTCGATTTCTAACGGCCCTCAAGGCTGAAACAGGTACTGTTATTCAGACACAAACCTTTGAAACTCAGTAGGAAATGTTACTGTCCCTTCAGGGAAAACACACCTGACTTCAAAATTTTACTTTCACCACAAATGAGGGGGATCAAAAACGAAAACCTCAATTCTTAGAAGGATCTAAACTTATTAAAATGCCCCATATCAAGACCATGCCTGGGTGCAGAAGGGCTTATCTGCTAGCCCAGGCATACCATCTTCATGTGGCCACATCTGCTTTGTGTTTCCCAGCACCTCCAGTTTCAAGCTCAAGTTTAGCTTTATGTCAAAAAAATCAAACTCATTTGGTCTATGCTGACTTCACGAACTGACACCGAAGGAATAGCAAGTTCGCTTGCACTTCTATGTGCTTCAGGACATGATACAAACATCCTGCAGTGGCTCTGCACTGATGGGACTACGGGGGTGTGAACAAGGCAAGCTGCAACTGAAAACCAAAGCATCCTCCAATGCACAAGGACCCTAGCAAACAGACCAGATTTATTCTAAATATAAGCCAAAATACAGCCATTAATGACAGTAATTTTTTTTGCCTATTTATACCAATGCTACATAACTTTAAAAGTAAAATCTCCCTCATCTACTTGAATCTACTATATGGGGCAAAACATGAGGCAAATTTGCTGGGTTTATTTTAAATATCCAATATTTAACTTGCAGTAGCAGCACCGGTTATGTTTTCTTTTACCCAGAGTAATACAGCCCTGTGCTACTCCAAATAATAAAAGTCCACTTAATAACAGAAATAAAAATAATTATTCCAATTTCAAAATTCATATGGAAACTCAAAGAAAAAGTCACTTGAGTACAGTATTTATAGTGGGATGAAACAATAGTGAGATTTCCTGGCCAGTGCTAGGTCCCATGGTTTCCAATAAGAGAAATTATTAAAATGTTACATATACAGCAAACACGGTGAAATCCAACAGTATTTCAAAGTTAAACTTAGTTGATTATCTCAGTCATCCAGCCCTGAAACCAATGGTGCTGTTTGCCCAGAAGAGCAGCGCATTTACTCAAAGTAGTCAGCAAAATTTGTACCAGCATTTGTCGCTGTAGCTTGTAGAAGAAATGACTCCACCATTTTGTTCAGCCATTGTAGATTACCCAGCCAGGTCATTCAAGCCATGTAATAAAACCTTAACTATATATAAAGTCGGGATGCATTTAAGGAGCCACATCTTTCAAAGCCACTCCAGGAGAATGTTGCAGCCAGCTTGCTTTGAACTAGGCATCACTTCCTCCAAGGCACCACTTCAAGCACCACCTCTTCCAAGCTGAAGACCGGTGCATCCCTTGTAAGTTAGAAATCAAGCAAGGCCGGGCAGGAGACCTGCATGGATGAGCAAGGAGTTTCTGGCAAAACTCAAATGGAAGAAAGAAGTTAATAGAATGCAGAAAAAGGGACAAGCCACTTGGGAGGAATATATAGAACATGCAGGGATGTGACAATGAAGGCTAAGGCCCACTTGGAATTAAATCTGGCAAGAGATATCAAAGACAACAAGAAGGGCTACTTCAAATACATCAATAGCAAGAGGAAGACTGGGGAAAATGTGGACCTGCAGTTGAACGAGGTGGGTGTCCTGGTGATGAAGGATAGAGAGAAGGCAGAGTTACTGACTGCCACCTTTGCTCCAGTCTTTACTGCTAAGGCAGGCCCTCAGGAATCCCAGACCCTGGAAGTGAGAGAGGAAGCCTGGAGAAAGGAACGGTTTCCCTTGGTTGAGGAGGATCGGGTTAGAGAACATTTAGGCAAACTGGACACCCACAAATCCATAGGCCCTGACAGGATGCACCCATGAGTGCTGAGGGAATTGATAGATGTTATTTCTGAACCACTCTCCATTGTCTTTGAAAGGTCATGGAGAACAGGAGAGGTGTCTGAGGACTGGAGGAAAGCCAATGTCACTCCAGTCTTCAAAAAGGGTGAGAAAGACCCAGAAAACTACAGGCCAGTCAGCCTCACCTCCATCCCTGGAAAAGTGATGGAACAGATTCTGGATATTATCTTTAAGCAGCTGGAAGAAAAGAAAGTTATCAGGAGTATTCAACATGTATTCACCATGCGGAAATTGTGCTTGACCAATCTGAGAGCCTTCTATGAATCCATGACTGGCTGGGGAGATGAGGGGAGAGCAGTGGATGTTGTCTACCTTGACTTCAGCAAAGCTTTTGACACTGTCTCCCATAACATCCTCATAGGAAAGTTCAGGAAGTGTGGGTTAAATGAATGGACAGTGAGGTGGACTGAGAACTGGCTGAATGGCAGAGACGAGAGGGCTGCGATGAGTGGTGCAGAGTCTAGCTGGAGGCCTGTAGCGAGTGGTGTTCTCCAGAGGTCAGTTCTGGGTTCAGTCCTGTTTAACCTGTTCATCAATGACCTAGATGAAGGAATGGAGTATACCGTCATCAAGTTTGTTGATGATACCAAAATAGAACTGCAAGGAGGAGAAGAAGGGACATAAAGCATTCAATTGAATGAGTTAACACTAAAATTAAGCAAGCTGTTTCATTTATAACCAAGGCAGTTTTAATTTTCACATCATATGGTTTAATTAAAATGTAGGAAACATATCAGCAGCCTTAATCAGTTCTGACCAATGAAGAAACTTTGAGAAAGAATTTTTTTGTTTCCTGTTTTTGTTTAATCTGAAATACTGATATTGTTTGTATAAAATGTTCTGGTTTGATAATGTTCAGAACTCAAAATTTAGTACCACTGAATTTAATACTGACCTTTAAATATTTTTTACAATGAAGATGAAGTTTTTTATCATATGGAAACTACAGCTTTCTGTATTTTCTTTTGCTTTGCTTTGCATATTATCTATCTCTTTGTGACCTGGACAGGCTAGAGAGTTGGGTGGAGAGGAATCTGATGAAGTTCAACAAGAGCAAGTGTAAGGTCCTGTACCTATGGAGGAATAACCCCATGCATCAGTACAGGCTGGGGTTTGACCTGCTGGAGAGCAGCTCGGCAGAGAAGGACCTGGGAGTCCTGGTGGACAACAAGTTGACCATGAGCCAGCAATGTGCCCTTGTGGCCAAGAAAGCCAGTGGTATCTGGGGGTGCATTAGGGAGAGTGCGGCCAGCAGGTCGAGGGAGGTTATCTTCCCCCTCTACTCTGCCCTGGTGAGGCCACATCTGGAGTACTGTGTCCACTCCTGGGCTCCTCAGTTCAAGAAAAACAAGGACCTACTGGAAAGAGTCCAGTGGAGGGCAACAAAGATGATGAGGGGCCTGGAGCATCTCCCTTATGAGGAAAGGCTGAGAAAGCTGGGTCTGTTCAGCCTGGAGAAGAGAAGACTGAGAGGGGATCTCATCAATGCTTATAAATACCTTAAGGGTGGGTGTCAAGAGGATGGGGTCAAACTCTTTTCAGTGGTGCCCAGGACAGGTTAAGGGGCAACGGACACAAACTGGAACACACAAAGTTTCACCTTAATATGAGGAAGAACTTCTATACCTTGAGGGTGGCAGAGCACTGGAACCGGCTGCCCAGAGAGGTTGTGGAGTCTCCTTCTCTGTAGATATTCTAAACCCACCTGGATGTGTTCCTGTCCACCTTGCTGTAGGTGAATCTGCTTTGGCAGTGGGGTTGAACTAGATGATCTTCAGAGGTCACTTCCAATCCTGACCATTCTGTCATTCTGTAGGCTGCTTTATAGAATACCAACCGGAAATCCTTGTTGAAATCTCAGCTGATGGAAATTTTCCCTACCACTTTCAAATGTCTTTCTAGTCTTTATTTTAACATGGAAAACAAAAAGTGCCAGAAAGAGACTGATTTATCACCGGATGAAATAACTCTTGACAGATATATATCTACATCAAGCTATTTACGTATTTCCTGCCTTGTTATGTGCAGAATGCTACATATCAGTTTTAGCAATGGCAAAAGATATCCATAGCTGTATTATGTTATAATGAGTTTTGAGACGTAATCCAAAGCTTATCCAAACTCACCTGAAGATTAGTCAGGTGGGAAGTAGAATGAAAATTTGCCCTCAACCTTTAAAAAGTTTCTACCTGCTGCCTTTTTCCTGCACAGGCTTTTTTTTTTTTTTTTGTTACTGTTGTTATATTTCCACCTCCATTTTCAATTGACTTTATGACAAATTCCAGAAAACAAAGACAGTCAACTGCAGCAATATAAACAAATATGGTTAACTTTCTCTAGAGCTTTTTACAGGTTTAGACATTTAAAATGCCGATGACAAATTTTCTTTGGAATTTTAGACATTTACAATGATTCAAGCAACTCCACACAAAGTGGCAAGACATTTACAGATCTTATACATACATAACACCAGAGCTTGGAGGAAAGTTCAAACGTTATCTGAGTCTGCACTCAAATATCTAATTTGCTTCACTGGCAGTGGGAGGCTGTAACAAAATGCAAGACTGTAGAGGGGAGGATTTGCAACATTCAGATTTTTGTCTCAAAGCTCTTGGCAGATTTTACCTGACAGCAGAACAAGCTATGCTGACTTAATGGTGTTGGAGAAGGTGAACGCTAAGATGAAAAAACACATTTGCAATGCACAACAAACTTTCAGATGACCTCAAAATAAGCCAGTAAAGAGCTTGTGTAGTCACTATGCTTTCAGCTGTTTGCAGCAGCACCATAGCAAAGTATTCCTGATGCATATGCATGGCCCAAATATAAGGTCAAATTTCTGCCTGCTTTTGATACGATGTTCTCAGCACATGCAACTAGTCCTAAACTCATGGATTGCTGTAACCCCTTAAAAAACTCAACAACAGTCTAGCCATTCACACTAGCTAGTAATTCATGCCATCTGGGATCCGCACAGAATTTTTGTGCTGGGACATGAGCAGCAAAGAGTGCTGACTGAACCCATGGCCAATGCTGGAACATATGGGCAGGACCTATGCGTCTCCTCCCACGCTTAACCTAGTAAGACTTCAAGTTCTGTAGCCTTTCCATTGATACACTGAAGCAGAGCAGGTGTGATCCCACCTCCCACAAGAACAAGCAGGTGGGAACACATAAAGGCAGTGTGGCAATATTCTGTGTACATGGGATTAAAGGTACATTTGGGGGATGGAAAAAAGGCATGTTTGCCTTTTGAGGGGGTTCTTTTAACAAGGTATTTTTGTTACTCTTATTCAAGAATTGAGACCTCCATGATGTAAGAGGAGGCTAAAAACTAGCCAGGACATTTTGGGAAAAAACATTAAATAAACCAACTGATGCCACAGGAACTTAAATCGGTTCAACGGACTCATTTATGAGGGAAACATGTTCTTAAAGCAGCATTCCAGAGCAAAACCAGATAGCGTAGTTATTACATACCAACAATATCTGCTGATGTCCTTACATTGACCAACGCTGTCAACCTTTCTAGAGACACTAACATGAACATTTGAAAAAGAAATACACAACGGTTACTTTGAAAAACGTTCATTCACTGAAGTGCGATAGGTTCCCATTATAAAAACTGTTATATTTGACCTGAATGTTAGACTAAGTCAGAAAAGTAAACAGCTGCCTGCATCTGATCAGGAGCATCTTGCTTTAATTGGCAACATTTCTGGAGCTCTCCAGGGTACATGCAAGACTTCTGCCCGACATTTGATTTTATAACTGAACCTAGTTTAACTGAAAAGTAAAAGCTCATTGGCTAGGAAATGGGATAAGGAGAGTCTAATCCCTAGAGGAACTAAAGGAGCTTTACCCAGTAACTGGAAACTCCAGTTACTGTGTGGTGTTTGAGAATTCCATTGAGTCCATCATCTCCGGACTGATTAATGACTCCTCTAATAAGCAGTGAAATCTTTCAAAAGAGTTCTTATTGTTCTTACAAGGGAATGCAATTGAGATAGTTGCAATTTTTTCAATGGCTGCCATGATACCTGTCTCAAGACAAGACTGCAAGCACCCCCGTTTTCTGCAGGCAGGGTACGGTTGCAGAGGTGGTTCTTGTTCAAGTTGCTAAGTGATGAGGATAAAAGTTGATTACATAGAAGATCCTCTGAGACATAAGCCTCATCCAAAACTGACTGGAGTTTTTCCAGTGACTTCTGTAGGACTTCAGCCAAACCTGTATAACTTTAATGAACCATTAATCTTTTCTGGTCTTTCTTCGTGTAGTATTATGTACTGTTGAATGAAGAGAGAAGACTGCTACAACACCACAGTCAGGGCAATTGGTGACAAATTTCTTATAGATCCCCCTTGCTCTCACAGAATACTAATCAAAAGTAATATACTTGGGAAATTATTCAAACTGACAGCTGAACTGAAATCCTCAACATTTAGCCTGCCAAAGGATACAGGCCAAGATCACAGCTTGAACAGGAAGAACAATAAATGAGTGTTTCTGAGCTTTTATTCTACCTGTGGGTTAGAGCATCAAATGGGCACTTACTTTCCTCATTAATCACTCTATGGATACTATCCAATAAAAAGGATATCTTGTTTTCTGCAGAGGATTAGAAAGGAAGATTTGATATGACACGTAAGGGAACTAAAATCCTGGCTAAAAGCCTGGCTGAGATACAAACGCGGGTTAACTGGCAAGTGTATCTCCAGCTTGGAAATATGAGGACTATTTCTAGCTGTGAAGAGACTACAGTTGCAGATGAATTTGCAAAGAGAGTAACAGAAGAAAAAGGTGACCTCTGACGCAGTTTTAAAAGGATAAGATGAAAGACTGTCATTCAGCTCTGAGCAACTGGATTTTAAGTATGGGGGAGGTCCCTTCAAATCCTGTTTTTAAATTAACTACCTCAAGCAGAACAGATGTCAGAAGACCCACATAGATTTCAAGTACTTCTCAAATCAAGAAATTGCTAAGCACTGAATGAAAAGCAAATCAAAGTGAAATACCAGCTTCAGCCTTCTGAAATACTGGTGCAAACTGTCTTCAAACCAGATGTAGGAGCATCAAGATGCATGGTATTACTTAAGTTAGGACTAGTCCACTGAGGGAGCAACTAATCCATCCCAAGAGCAGGGCTTCTACTTTAACAGAAGTTCCTATATTGAGGTGTGTTTCTCTTTCTCTGAGCAAAATTTCATGATGGAAATCTGAAAGTTTTCCTGATGCAACTTTCATTGAAACCAACATATCCTTGTGATAATCACCCCTGTGACAGAAAAATGCTCTATCTTCACTCACTCTAGATATCACATATGTCAATAAAATGCTAATTTTATTTAAAATTAAATGCTAATATATCACATTGGCTTAACTTGATTCATTAAGATAAACTTCCTATGTGGAAGAAGTAACATTTAACAAAAAAGAAAGCTTTGAAAAAAACTGAAACATTGTGACCGTGACAGACTCAGGGATGAGATGCTTAGCTAGACATTTCTGGATGTTATTTATCTCAGACTCCTAAGCTGACTATGTCACTGGCCAGAAGTGGAACAAAGGATTTTACCATTTTTATACCCATATTAACTGTGCTTTATTATTTCATTATTTAGTACAATAGCTAAGTGTTGTTGACAAAAGACAGGAGCAAATACAGAGCTAATTTGGAAAAATAGGGAGATAGGAAAAAGAAAAAAAAGAACACAAGAGGAAATACGAAAAAAATATAGACCACTTAATATTTTCCCTCCATTGAGGTCTGACTCTGGCTGGACACCAGGTGCCCACCAAGTTGCTCCATCAATCCCCCTCCTCAGCAGGATGGGGTGGGGAGGGAATAAGATGGAAACAAACTTGTGGGTCAAGATAAAGGCAGTATAATAAAGCAGAAGCAAAGGAAAATGAAAGATTTATTCTTTACTTCCCATCAGAGGTGATGTCCAGCAACTTCCTGGGAAGTAGGGCTTCAGTACACATAGCAGTTGCTTCAGAAGACAAACCTTGCAATAACGAATGCCCCCTCCCCTTCCTTTCTCTTAGTTTTTATTGCTGAGCAGATATCATATGGTATGGAACACCCCTGTGGTCAGTTTGGGTCAGCTGTCCCGGTTGTGCTCCCTCCCAAGATCTTGTCCACCTCCCAGCCCACTGGTGAGGGGGAATGTTGGAGAGGCAACCTTGATGCTGTGCGAGCACCACTCAGCAGTAGCCAAAACACTGGTGTGTTATCAACATGTTTCTTGCTACCAATACAAAGCACAGCAGTATGAGGGCTGCTATGAGGAAAATTAATGCCATCTCAGCCAGATCCAACACACCCTTCTTTGAACTACAAGCAGGGATGAGGCCAGTCTTTCAAATTCACCTTGTCAGAAGTGAATAAGATAGATGTCTTAGATCAAACTGGCAAATTAGCACAATCCAAGCCCAATTTTTGTTCCAGTTCAAGGTAAATTAATCTACCTTGGTAGATTAGATTTTATTACCTGGAACAAAACACAGGAGCAAGGAGGGGTTTTTTTATTATTATTAATATTATTATCATGAAAACATAGCTACATCTACCTTAAAATAGAGAAGTGTATAGAAAGCAATTTTTAACAGCTTTATGTATTAGTTTTCTTTATTAGATTTTCCTCTTTTAAATTCCAATCATCTGTGTACCATAGCACAGTACTAGCCTAAATCGTTGGTATGAACTGCACACACTCCAGGCTCTTCACTGTGACGGGGTCAGCTTGCCCCTTTCTGTTACGCCAGGCAGCTAAATTCCAAGCAGTTCCCAAAGCCCTAGCAATTGGAATAAGATCTTAAGAAAAAAACACTTAAGCCTTGGTTTTACAGCAAATTACATTCTCCTCCATTTTCCTTGTCCCCTGCTAACTCCTATGACAATAATTACCTATCTCTCTTGCTCTCCTGTAGGACTAACAGCCTTATCTCCACCTTGAAACATCCTCCTCTGCTCAGCAGGTACCAACTGCCCTATTCAGCCAATTTGACTACCCAGATAACATAATAAATTAAACTCTGAACAATTGTTTCTAACCTGTAATTTGCTGAAGGCTAATGACTCTCAAAAAGGCCTGGTTTGCTCAAAACCTTGTCATTGCTTGTCATTTTTTTCTGCATATGTCAGCTAGTCTTATACGGTTGCTCTCCCCAAAAGACATGTTTCATTTGTGGTCATCACAACTATCAAAATCCTAATATAAGGAAACTTTTATATCAAGAAAAGGAGAGTTTAGTATTGCAGCTACCTGCTGGATTAAATATTTACAGACTGATAGTCTATAGAATTGTAGACAAAGCCAACTGAAATCAATGGGAAAACTGTAATTTAAATAGACTTTATTTCAAGATCTTGATTGAGGTGACACACTAAATTTCTTTCAGAACAATCCTGTTATACCATTCAGCAACAATAAAATGAGACCTTAAAATGAATGCTATTTATATAGACTTTCTTACCAGTCCACACTGCACATAGGTTGTGAAGGAGACTCATTTGAAGACCCAGAGAGCAGACAGGAAAACAGAAGAAACCATAAAAAGTTGTTTTCACATCACAGAAACCAAGTATTTCTGGAATCTGAGTTCACCTGCCTTATCTAAAGAACAGTAAATTCAGTTCTCTTTTTAATGTGCATGTGTTTGACTCATGCTTTCATTAAGTAATTGCAGAAAACTTTTTTTTTTTAAATAAATGCAACTTCATCCTATAGGAAGTTGTGAAAAATGTCACAAAATAGTTCCAACATTTTTATTTATGATCCCTTAGTCTGATCGCAGCAGGGAAAGTAACAAAAAATAAAAAAATAAAAAAATCAAAATATATCTAACTCCTGGTTCTCCAAACCCTGGTAGGGGCCTTCACAAATCACCAGCCCGATATTCACAGTTATATCAACACTTGCATAAGCATTTTGGTAGAACAAGATGTGCGTAGACAAGTAAATTCTTCTCAAGATGAAGGTATCTCAAATCAGCTTAATAAAATAGCATGTTTGGATTCTCTATAAAGAGAATGAATTATTAGTTTACATTCTCCTGTCACTAGGTATCTTTCCTTGCTCTTTGATGCTGGCAATTGGTTATTTCCCTGAGGCACTACAGTGATGCATTTACATGTCACCACATCCCTTGCTGTGCTGAATTGTCACTCTCAGATTCAACATGGCAGGCTGACGTAGAAATTCAAGCATATCTGAGGGCTGACAACTTCTGCCTTACAAATATCCTACACTCCTCTCAAGACAGTGCAGAGTTTGCTCTGCTAAACAAAAATAGAACTACAAACAGCCGAAGGTAATGGAAGGGAAAGGAAGATAGGGTTTTCCTCAATTTCAGTGAGTACGTAGAGTGAAGCACTGAGAAGATCAAACACAGCATCTTTTCATGACCTCTTCATTTCTTTTCTTCAGTTAGACAGCTTCTTATTTCGGCATCACAAATCAGTAACACATGAAAAGAATTAGGACCCTGGCCACAGGTCACATTAGAGCAGTTTCTAAAGGTGCAACCTGAATCTAGCAGTAGGTAACCACTGGTGGCCAGGATACTACAGCTATTTTCAGGATGCTATAGCTATTTTTTTTCTTAACTACTCCCTCAGCCAGATGTATTTAGCAATTCTCAATGGATTTCTCTTCCTAGAATGTGTCCTATCTCCTCCTGCATCTATATACACACTTAACAAGCACAAAATTCTTCAACAAGGACTTCGCTATCTCAGATATCAACAGGTCAAATATCCTTCTGTGAAGGACAATTCCCCTTCTGCTTCTTGTAAATGTGGCTCCTATTGTTGTATTTTCCTGCCGCTAACTACTTGCCCAAGAAGCAAGAGTAACTGCTGTACAATTTCTCATAATGGGCAATCTGCACTTCTTTTGTGCAGAGAAGACAGCTAGTAAATAGGTGTGGCAGTGTGCCCTCCCCCTTGCAACATAACCTTTATTTCCCATAACTCTGCTCAAGTGATAACCACCAGTGGTGGTCATAATAGATATGTCTGGTCGTGATGGCTGCATTCAGCTCAAGGTGGATTCAGGGGAGACAGATAACAACACAATAGCCAAGGGCTAATTTGAGCAATGCGCCCACCTAACCACAATGCTGGTCAAGGTCTGACTCAAGTCAAGTTTGGAAGAAATTAACATCTGTAGTCAGTATGCAAATATGAATACAAGTTAATCATCTTACTCCATAAATAGTGGACTGCCCAGGGCCCTTTGAGCTCTCCTGCATGGCAGTGGGCTGCACGCCAGGATGTCCTCTTGAGTAGGTTCACCTCTCAGGGTTACTCCTCCAGGTTGAGAGAATCCTTATTGCATCAGATACTCCATAAGTGAATTGGGAATAAGCACGTTGAAACTGAAATCTTAGCTGAGCGATATAAAGGATTGATTGCACACATATAATCCTTTAGAAATAAACTGTTGACCAAGACTGGGACTAAGTCTGGATCCAGCCGCACCTAAACTCCTCTCTGAGGAGTTTAGAACGCAAGGGTGTCTTTTCTGAACCTCATGACTCAATAGGATGGTCTGCCTGACAATTTTGTCAATCAAGTGTACCTTGCCATCAAATCTTGTTAAACCACTGTTGTATTTACCATTGAATTTTGTCATATCAATAAAGTGTATTGTTGCTTCTTTCTTATGAGTGAAGTGCATGACTCTACTCATGACAATACGGCAGATGTTTAGATTATTATTTTAAAGCATTTTCTGAGGCCTCCCAAGGGTCCAGCCCTACGATCATGACAGTGGTAGTTACAGAAATTTGACTTCTCATAACCTCTTGCAATTAAAACCAGTAATTGCTTCAGAGAGCAAATAAAAGATCCCCTATCATTTCTCCACAATCAATGACCTAGGGGAAAAAACAAAACAAACAAAAAAAATACAGCATGCCATCAGGGACAGAAGAAACCTCAGAGAGAAGACAGATAGTCTGTCCAAATAGACAGGGCTACCACATAGCGAGGTTAAGTATCAGGCAATATAAAAATGGAATTCTGAAGGCAAGTTCCAGTTCAAAGAGACAGGCTACCTCATTATCTTGAGATGTCTTCTCAAGGGGATTTATTGCAAGTCTGACAACTGCAAATGAGTTACAGAAAAGAACAGGCAGAATGATAATCACAGCCACCACCCAAGAGCACGATACATAGTACAGTACTCTGTTATTGACAACCTGTAGTTTCTTCCTCTGATTTTAAATGCAGCCGATTTGGGACTATTATTTACATGGATGAAGAACTACTTCATAAGAGGAAATCCATATCTCCAAAGTTGATGTATCATTCTCCTGCTTGTGTGAAAGATGTCAACAGTAAAATAACCAAAGTTGATGGGTATGAAAACCCACAAGTTTGACTCACTGACTGTGTCAATGTTCACAAAGGCACAGAGACTGAAGCAAAGACTGAGTGTTGAAGTCCACCTCCCTTTTGGAGGCAAAAACTAGTGTCTCTGAGCATTAATGACTTTCTAATCCCAAACCGGCAAGTTTGTCCTCAAATATCTTTTGTTGGGAGACAAAGGTATTTCAGGGACTAACAATGTAGAACCATTTCTGGTCTTGTGGGGAGGGAACACAAGTACACAACACATCATTGGAAGATGTGATTCCTAGTCCCCGCTATATTTAATTATTTTTCTGTGCTGCTCCTTTCATCACATTTCCACTCCAGACAATCTTAGCAACTACGAAGACGTGAAGCAGAGAAGCTTGCAGCTCCCCGGGGATATGGATTATTGCTTGAAACCTCAATGAACTTTGAGTAAAAGCATTTAGTGCAGAGGAAGTCTGGCAGGCAAAAGACTACATTTAGCAAGAACAAGTTATTTTAATTAAGTAAATTGCTAAGGAGTGTGGAAGAGCAGGAAGATGGGAGAGGGAGATCAGGCTGTGAAAGCTGGAAATACCTGAGAGTTGCTAAAGGAGATAAATAGCTGTGATGGAAAGGATGTTGGAAAACACAGATTTACGGAGGCTGTTTCCTATAGAAGGATGTTCATCTAAGATTATGAGGCACTGTGAGTGTGGCAACCTTTCCATGCACTTTGCATACACAAATGTCAGAGACACAGCACATAGCAGCTCATAAATCTTGCAAAATACAGTATAGCAGCCAACCTTTGAAAACTATTGCGTTAAAATCATCACTTCTGTGAGGGAGACTGAAAGATGGGGGCACATCCCTGCTACCTTAAATTGATGAAAGGGGCAGGATTCCTAGACCTTCGATCTAGCATTGGCTGAATCAAGTACTGTGATAGAGTTTCATTGCTTGGGGCCACCTTATACCCAGACAATATCCTTCAGAGAAAAAGCACATTACAAATTTTTTCTTTTCCTGTTTAAGAAGGCCTTTCCATTACCCAGCTGGCAAAACAACCAGCTGTTTAATGACCTTAGAAGCAGACCAGGGCTTTTTGCTCCCCTTAGAAAGCAAGCTGAGGTAAAGAGCAATTTAACACAGTTCATAAGATTCAGACCTTAGAGTCCCGAGTCACAGCAATCAAACTTGAGGTTATTAAAGCAAAGCCTCTCAGTCCCAGGCTAGGGGAGCATCCTGGAGGCAGTCTTGACGACCAGCAACACAATGCAGGACTTCTCACCCATCACCTTTCCATTTTCCATCTCTGTGTGTGTTGAGCCTTGCTCTAGGCAGGGAAAGTGAGGAAAGGAAGGACTTCTTGTGGTCTTCTGGCTTGTTTTGTTGCAGCTTCAGTCTGTTTATACACATTACTACAAACTAGAAGATGCCACGAGAGCCAGAAGCAGTTTCATCTCCATGTTCTCCAAAGACAGTATTAGCCAAAAGGTATATATCAAAACATGGTGCAGGAAAAAGGCACAAGCTAAACAAAGAGCTGAATTATTTACAATTTTTCAGGGCTGCATGGGAATGTACTGTTCCCTCTTCTAATGAAATAAAATGTTCTTTATTTTTCTCATGATATATTTAAATATATTTGTAATTTTGGACATTATTAGGTGTGAAGTTATGTTTATATTTTATGTTAGCAGGTTGGATAACACTGTAGTTCCCTTTGCTTTACCACTACCATCCCACATTTAGAGACACTAGTACCAGGCCAATGGTTCTCAGAACTGTCAATACACTGAATATAAGGGGCAGCACAAAGGAAAATACTTGCAATAATAAAAGAAACATTTATTCTTTTCTATAATACCAACTCAAATAGCAGAATAAAATTTTGCTACTACTGTACTCCACAACAGTGATGGAGAATGGTTCAGAAAATAAGATTTTATCTGAGTTAACCAGAAAAAAAAAGTCTATGTGACTTCTACCATGCCATCAAAAAGACACATTTTAATCTCAGAAAAGGAATTTAAAAAGTTCTCCAAACAAATTCTAATACACCTGGAAAGTCAGAGAAATGTATTAATTTCCACATGTGTCTTTCAATAACTCTCACCACAGCAGTCAGCACTGGCTAGTGTTAGCCTCAGCAATACCATTTTAAAAAGCTAATTATGCCCATAGCTACCTAAACCTGAACTCCACTCATTCAGTGCAGCCAGCAGCACCAACAGCATGGAAGTAAAGAAGGAAAGCATACATTATTGTCTCTTACCACAGTATAGATCTGAGGTTTGCGCCGTTTTGCCAGGTCAATTATATTGACTCCATTGTAATAAAGGTTCTCAATGCACCCATGGAAATTTTTCCTCTGAAAGGTTCCTGGTTTCCCTGGGACGGGAATCCCTCCAAAACTGAGCTTTAGGAAAGAATAAGAACAGTATTTATTTATCACCCCAAAACCAAGATGGCAGAGCCCCACTTCAGCCAGCCAGCTGGGATATTACCTAAGAAGGAAGTGATACTGACAGCATCATCTTGGAGCACAAAGCAGGACCTAGCTGCCCAACAGGAGAATTACAGCCACATAGCATTACAGCTGTTGGAGAAATGCTGCTGCCGCAGACAGCTCACAAATTTGGAAACAGCTTTTAAGTGCCTTGACGCATCATTTCACCAACTGGTACCACCAGGCCCCCACCCAGGAACACCCAATGCACAAGGTAACATTCAAATGGTCTCCAGTCCACAGCCCCCACTGGCCTGGAGGCTGCCCCCCAGTAGCAGACCACAGCGGCCAGCCACCGCTCAGTAATGGGGGAATAAACTCTTCCTGCCCACAGAGCACCAGTTTTCCTGCAAACTGGAGTCACTCCTTGTCACCAAGCATGTATCTGAACAGTTCTGGTTTCAGCCAGTGAAGGGTAGTACTACAGACACAAAGTCC
>NW_009592968.1:5235-6866 GCF_000690535.1 Cariama cristata | reverse complement strand
TGTACCTTGCAATCATTTTCCCTACATTTTGCTGAGATTTGGTCTTTACAATACTCTCATTGGTATTTGGGACTGAGCAGTATAGTGGAGACGTTCTGCAGGTTACACGTTTAAACAACTGCTCTGCTGTCGTCTAAGCACTGGAAGATGTTAGTATTGTGCAGACTGCAACTCAACACTTAACTGGAGGGTTGAAAGCCTTGGGAGGACAAAAAGCCTAAGAAAAGAAAGCTTCCAAAACCCTTAAAGTATAATTACTTCAGATTGCCAAGAAAAGAACGAAAGGAAAAAAAAAACAAAACACAAACAGCCACACCCAGAAAAAACCAAAATCCCAAACCCCGCAACTCAAAAAAACTTCTGATAATCCTATTTTCATTTTCCAGATGACACAGCTCATTTCTAATTAGCTCCACTGATCTTTTTGGCAAAGTCTTACTGATAGTACTGCTGGGTTTATATTCATTTTTCCCATCGCAGCCAGCAGCACTGTGACTGATATAATGCAGGTGGGGATCCTGCAGCCACAACACTTTACAGTGCTTCCAGTACATCAGGAGCTGTGCTGCAATCCTGCTGCATCCATGGCAGCAAGGGCATGCAGTGCTGGGCGGCACTGCTTACATGCTGATGGCTGCTGGAACCTGGTCAGCCTTACTCCTCTGTCATGACTCCTAACGGCTCACCTCAGCTTATTATTACAAAAATACAGGGAAATTTGGGGGTTATTTTTCTTCCCACTCCACCTAACAAGCTGGGATACATAAGCTAATGAAACCTCCCTGGACAACCTTGAAAACACTTCTTTGAAAACAAGTTCTTAATGAACTTGCACCTCAGTTGTATTAATTGATCACTTCAGAGAAATAAAGAGTGAACAGACTGCTACTTTACATCACTTGCAGGTCTGTTATTGGCATGAGGGCTTATGTGCTAGCAATGTTTTTTTCCAGTGAGAATCATTAGTTCTTCCTTAAAACACCAGACAACTCCTTTCATGTTCTATTCTTTATGTCTCCTGCTTAGGGACTCTGTACTGGGTTTCAAAAGCAGAAGGAAAATCAATACCAATTATACCACTGCATTATTAAGAAAACAGTTTCCTTTGTGATTGGTAATAATTTTAATTACCAAACTAATGGTTTTATTACCCTCAGTAAGGCCTTTAATCCCTGAAGTGTGCTGAGATAAACTTTCAGTAGACTATATTGCTGTAATGTTCAACTGAAAGGCTGTCTCGGTGAAAATGGAAAGAAAATACATTGTGTGAAAAACTAAGCACCAGAGGCCAGGACTGAGTGCCACAGAGGTCAGTGATGATACTGATTTACACCAGCTGAAGATCTTTTCTATTATGTTCTCTGTTTTGGAACATCTGGAAAAATGTTCTGCAAATTACATTGGAGTCTGAGTTTTCCCTAACTAGCATCAACCTTGTCGCAGGAAGCAAGGAATTTTATTACTTCGAAATTAGGAAAGCTGATGACTCAATCATTTGGCTTTTCTCAACTCCATCTTAAAAGCAGTTACAGCTTTGGCCCTTACCAGTTCAGTTTGAAGCTGTTCCAGAATCTCACTGCTTAAATGTGCTGTCCCTATTAAATATGCTCGTGATTTGGTACAGCAGTGCC
>NW_009592968.1:0-5204 GCF_000690535.1 Cariama cristata | reverse complement strand
CACTCTTGCCATCTTGCTTTGTGAAATGCAAGGAAGGGAATTTCAGCTGGAACATGAGAGGAGCAGAGAGCAGGCACCTGCAACTGCCAAGCCGTCTGCTTTTGTCCCTTGGGTGTGCTGGGAATTGATCCTTTCCAGAGAAATTAATCCAAAGTGCAGAGGGGAAACTTGCAGTCTCTCAAGCAATGAACCATGCCAGCTCAACACATCTAGACAGGGTGATGGCTCTGGCTGTGCAAGCATGACCCTGTGCTTGTGGACTAGCAAGACTTGGTAGACAAGTACGTGGGGATAAAAATGAACATGGGTAATTTACACGCATTGGTGCATTGGTGGGGGGAACAAATGAGGAACTGCCTTGCATATAGATATGATCATATAAAAATTTTTTTAACCTTTTAAAATTTTTTACCAACTATCAGCCATAAGCACTGAACTGCTGGAGTGTTATAAACCGCTCTCTGCCACACCTTGGCCTCATCACAGGGGAGCACACGAACCTTGCGTTTTATGGGCAGGCAGGATGTTTCCTCTGCTCAGTCCTTCCTTGGCTGACCTGCTCTGGCTCCCTAGACCAGGGTGCTCTGCATCACAACCCCAGACGTGAAGGGACCTGGGTCAGAGTTAGTTGTCTGGACAGTCATGCTCAGGTTCTTCCATTCCTAGTGGGAAGACAATGGTCTTTACCTGCTCATCTCTATGTAGAGGGCTGTAATTCGAGCAAGTGGTGGCTGGATAGAGGCCTAACTCAGAGCTAGTATCCCCATGGTCACATCAGTCCGATGTACGGACAGTGCACAATGATCCCATTAAAATCATATTGGAGATGATGACACAGCCCCTCTCCCTGCAGATAAGCACCGTTGCTCCATGAAGATTTGACTAGAACCTAGGCTATACCTTTTAGTTTAGCTCCAAGTCTGCCATACTTTGAAGTGTAAGCATAATCAATGCATATTTGTCCACAAACTGACCATTTTCTGAGACTGTCATATATAGAGTTCCACTGATGTAGTCTGCATTTGTTAACTATGAAAGGAGCTCTCTGGGAAGGAAATATTAAATAAAGAAAATATCTTTGCTGGAAAGAAACATCTCATAGGGTGGTTGTTTTCCACTATGTTCATTTTATAGCAATTCAGGCTCATCTCCCAGGTTATAACCTAAAGGGCTTCACACACCTCATAATCAATATCCAAGTGATCTGAATCCCCCTTTGTTCGGAAATGCTGGGTATGCTTGTCCACCGTGAAGTTCACTTGCTTGTTGAAGCGCTCTATGAGAACCGAGTGCCAGTGTTGGTCATCCAAGAGGCTGCCCAGGGTGACGGACATGTGGCTGTTACTGAAGTGAAGGTTGGAGTCCCCTGGAGGGGCAGACACAGGCAGAAGACACCAGAGTTACCTCCAGGCCCTTACATGAAGCATGGGGACTCAAGGGGATCACAGAGCAGTGCTCCTTGATGCAAACTGGAGCTCTGCCCATTAGAAACAGACCCTTGTCAAAGCTTGCTTTAGATTCTTTGGGCCTCTTATTCATACAATGTGTGTAGATGCACATGCACACTTACACACACTTTTTTCTGCTTAAATCCTTGTGATAAACCAGGAGGTTTTCCTGATGTTACACCCACACATTGCAGCACACAGGGGATCGCCGCTCTGCCTGTGCCCTTGGTTTTGCTACACATTCAAGGCCCTGATGTTTTAAGAGCTTCCTTCAGGTTGCACCAAAATCTCCTATCTATTCACATTAACAGACCACTCCTGACATTTCAGTTTCAACTACGTGCTTTTTGTGTCGTAACAAGAGAATTGCACCTGGTCATTTTCAGAGAAAAAAAAAGCCACAAGTCAGTGAAGCAATATGAACATAAGTTTTTGTTCAGCTCAGAAAGATTCTTAAATCTGGTCTAGGTCTCCAAAAGTTTGGATCAAAATATTTAGGCCCTAACCCTGGTGACTTCCAGCACTCTATTGTTTTCCAGTTGGCTACATGTTTGAACACTTCAGAGCCTCTCACTGAAAGGGAATATGTCTCCTTTTTTATATTGCAGTAGAATGGAGAGAACGCGTGCTCCAAAACTGTCAGGTAAGATGCAAGCAGATTCAAAAGCAGACATCAAAACCCTTGCCCATGACATATGAATGCACAGAGAGGACTTGAAATGGCTAAAATCTGTAATTTGGGTCTACTGCTGAAAGAAAAAAACCCATGCTCTTATCTCAGACTATGTATTCACACCAGTATCTCCTCTGGAAGAAGTAACACAATACATTTAACTATACTGTATTGTTATCATAGTATGAAACGTGTAAGAGGAGGACAAATCAACAGAGTCAAAGAATCCTAGATTCAGAGACTTAGGATGTAGCTACTTGGTCCAAGTAACATCCAAATACCAAATCAGAAAAGTGCTGCATTATTATTTCTACCCTTTAGTGAACTAAATAAATAAAAAGAAAGAAAGAAAATACTATTTGGAGACTAAATAATTAATGAGCTTATGTAAAAATTAAATCCAAGATCTGTGGAAAATTATAACTGACATTTAAAACAAACATGATTAAGCATGAGGGGGAAAATACAGAAAGAATTATCTATGAATTCTGTTTCAGTACCTCCAGTTTGCTCCCACTAGTTTATGATTTCTTTTAATTCCCGAAGTCATAAACGGAGGACTAAGATACTGCACCATTACCTGCTTTATCTGCTCTAGACAAACTTCTTAAAGTGTCCTGGCATTCCTAGTCTGAGATCTGCCCCTGCTAATACTATGTATTACCAGATGCTACATCTCCCATTTTTACTAAAACCAGACTTGGCAGTCTAAGCACCATGTACATGAACTGTAAATGGCTCAGATTATTTTATTCATCAAAGTTATTGAGAGTGGCAGGGAAAAACTTGGACCTTAATTCCTACCCCTCCTTGCCCTCACCGTCATGGTTAACAGTGGGCGGGCTTTGGTTTCAGTTTCCCAGTTAGATGGGCCACTGAGGCTTTCAGACCAAGTTCAATACCCAAACGGTAAGTGCAGCTCCTGTGCTGATCAAAGCACAGCAATGCAGGCATTGAAACTTTTCCCCAACTCAAACCCCTCAGTATGAGAAACATGAGTCAGCAGGGACTGCTGAGGCTACTCACAGATGAAGCCAACGTAGATTTTGCAACAAGGCTGAGAGTAGGGGTATGATCACTGCTACTACAGTAGTTCCTGCTGTTATCAAAGTGCTTTAGTGTACCCACTAGGAAAAAAACAAGCATCCTTCTACAGAAACAAATTAAGTCAGCCTTTCATCTGTCCCTCTGATCCAACATGATCACATAGTGATGGTCTTCCAGATATTCACAATTTTCAACTGAAAGCACCTCCAGAAGCAAAGGAATACCAGTGTGCACAACGTTTAGACCTGACTGTTTTCATTTAAATTCTGTATTCTCAGCTCAGTTCTGACCACAGAATGGAAAAAATAAGACTCAAACTAAAAATAAACCTTTTGCACTCCAAGCCAAACTTCCTGGGAATGCTATTCTTAAAAATACTAACAATAAAAATAAAAAAAGGAGGAAAGAAAAGAAACAGAACTTTTTTTTTCTTTTTTTAAAATCACTTCTTGGAAGTATCATCAAGCAAAGGTCAAAACTTCAAAAGTTGTCATTGAGCAGCTCAGCCTTGGTCAGCAACATTCAGAAGAGCCAAGGTCTCTTCTTGGCTCAGCTATCATGTCCTGCATGACATCAGTCAAGTGTATTCTCTTTTGCTTCCCCTTCCATCTTCTCTGACCAGTATTTAAGCTGTGAGCTGTTTGAGGCACACAGCATGTTTTGTTGATCTCAGCTGGAGTTTCTAGATACTGTCTAATATAAACAATAGATTTATAAAAGCAAACCAAGACAATCCTTGATTGTAATATGTGAAGTAATAATCCTAGTTACCCTTACCCAGGTTGATGTGCAAGGAGAGCTTCCCTTTCTGCAGTTCCAAGGTAATGTAGTCTCCACGCTGTCCTTCTCCATGGAATAAGACTCCATCCCCCTGCATGCTCTTGAACCTCAAGGAAACCACATCTTTGAATGTGCTCATAAGCTTCTGGTTGAACCTGTAGAGGAGTGAACTTCTGCCATCGAAGTCTGCAATGTCTGACTCTGGGAGAAAGAAGATGGCAAAATGAAGAGGAGGGGCAGCATCAGTAGAGGGACTGTATTTTTTCAGGATCTTTTCAAATATCCCTTGGAGCCAGGTATTCTCAGAAGCATACATCCATAGGAGGTACAAGGCATCTGGGCAACCACATTTCACCCATTTCCAGTCCTCTCCCTCTGTCTGGGGAAAGTGAACACTAGGATAAAACCAGAACTCCTCTGCACTTGTCTTCCTCTCTCACGCATGACTGCTTTCTCACTCAACTCTCAGTCAACATATTTCAACAGAACAGGTGCCTTCCATTGTATTCAGATCTCCAGAACAACCCTACCCCATTTGCTGTTTGTCTCAAACACACCCAGGATGTTATTCATCACTTTAAACACTTCAGTTCTCACTCCACTTTTTGTATCTTCACAAGCATCTGTGGAGCTGTTTCTGTGTGTCGGCCATGCCTGCATCCACCTTTGCATGCAAATAAGCAACATCTTAGCCTCTGAGGCTTGGCTGCTTGTTTGTGATGAGCATTTATCAACCATGTTTCTGCATGCAAATTGACTAGGTTGGCAGGAATAGTCAAATATCAGTTCAAAAAGCTTTTGAAGGGATTTCATGGGAACTGAGCATCTAAACTGATTATACACCTTTGAAAATCCTATTAGAAACATATTTTCCACTTCAACCAGCCTCTAAAACCTAATCACTGTGATGTGAAACAAGCTTTCAATTCTTCAATTGCAATTAATATTTTGATTGCAATTAATATTTCCTTTGGCAGCAGCAGCCTGCAGTACTTTCCTTGCTTTATAAAGTAATATTTTAACAAAATGTATTTTTAATGAACCTTTTTTTAATAAAACTTTTTTTAAACCAGAATATTTCAGATAGCTTTGAACACTTTGAACTAACACATTGTATCTGAACATGTGACTGACATAACGTAAATTCAATTCCAATTTCTATCCAAATGTAATTTGGTACAATTTATGGATAAAATATCTACTTGTAAATAATAAATATGTCAATTGTTATTTCCTGTTAATATTAATTATTATAT
>NW_009592967.1:26850-78084 GCF_000690535.1 Cariama cristata | reverse complement strand
ACGC
The DNA here is from genome assembly GCF_000690535.1 of Cariama cristata. Lineage (NCBI taxonomy): Eukaryota > Metazoa > Chordata > Aves > Cariamiformes > Cariamidae > Cariama > Cariama cristata. Next base: position 78,080 of record NW_009592967.1, on the reverse strand, counting down.
CAAAGGGGTTTGTTTCAATCAATCAATGTAACTTTACACGGTTTGATTTGATTATCTTTGAGGTCTCTTCCAACCATAATGATTCTATGATTCTATGAGTCACACTGAAGGTCCACCTAAAGGCCTGCGTGTGAGAAAGGCGAGGGCAGAGTGATGCTTCCTCTGCGAGACCCTTCTGAAATGAAGAAAGTTCACTCAACAGCAAATTAATTACTGTTAAGCAGGTATTCTTTATTAGCAGCGCTGGGGATTCTCCACCATAAGTGCTCCCAACGACCGGTCGTTCTGGTGTCGTTTATATTTACAAGAGTGTTGCATATTAATTTCATGGACAAAGACATCACTAACATAAGGCACACCTTTTTTTAGAACTAATTAAATATACATGAGTTAATTATTCGGCGATTGTGCTGCCATCCAGTGTCCCTTTGTAGGTATTACAGTATCTCTGGTGGCCATTTACTTCCTCCGGTGGTGTTTTCATACTCTTCATCACTTGTCCTTTTGCTGAACTCTTCCAGTTGGCAGTTTCTTGGGCATGCGTAGAAAATAGAGGCTTACGTAGATACTTTGTTATCAGAACCTCACAGTGAGTCTTTCTGGTTTGTCTTTCTCTTGACATTCGTTAGTTCTTAGCTAGTTTTCTAATCTGCATTTTGTCCTTCACAACTTGCTTTAGCATTCTTTCTCTATCTGCAAGGTCTTTTGGTATCTATTTCACTAATTATTTAGAAATTACAAAATGCGTGCTTTTGCAACTCCTTTTCACTTCCGAGTCAAGCTTATTGGTGGCCTGGCTACTTTCCCCAAAGGCTGTATCTGCAATTTTGCATTCATGTGGTTGCAGTTGTGGCGTGCTCTGATCCACTTATCTCAGGAGTGTAACTTATGTTATCATTTACATCACAGTTTTACAGATTTTTTTTTTTTTTAAATAGTGTTTTACTTGTAAGTGTCTGAACATGATATTCTGGTAAGCATCTTACTCTCACTCTCTTGAGTGTTCTGTATCTGCAAGCAATGCCACCTACTGATTTCTCAGTTTTAACTAAGCTGAAAGTGTAATCTTAGTGGTCTAGAGTAAGAACTCATATAGGGGAAAGTGCCTCTGAAATGGAAGTTTTGCAGTAAAACACTGTAGTTTGTTCCTCATGTTTTACACGGAGGTGTTTCAGACTGCTCAAAGTAAAATGCAGTCTCCCTTAGTTGACAGTAGTGTAGTTTTAATACCCGGATATATTTCAGTGTTGTACTTGGTGACTTGTGAGTCAATACTCTCATTCTTTCCTGTTTGTGTCAAACAGAGTGAGCTAGGAGCTCGGTTCCATTGGGGATGTAGAGTCTGTGTCAGGGCATTGATTAGGTATTTAGAAAGCACACACCGAAAGAACATACTGAGCTAACAGAAGTTAGGCAAGAGGAAGTGGCAGGTATGCATTCATTTTTCTAGCTGTTTTTTGGGAAGTACCAAGATGATGCTGCTGTGGTCCTGTGCGTGGAGGGGCATCGGGCAGTTAACAGCATTGGGAAGCCAACCAGAACGGGTGAAATGAAACGTCTTGTCCAGTTGTGGGAGGAATTGGAAGGAGAACCACAAATGAGGTGCTTATTATCTACATTTGAAAGCTTGTTTTTCACCAGAGAGAACTTGTGACGTGTTGTTTGTACAGCTTTAACTTTGCTTTGTTAATTTTTTTGCAGTTAGATAAATGTTCCAGGGTGTGCTAAGAAAGCTATGTTTTGCTCTCGGATATCTGGGGAATAAGATGTTTGTGTACTGAAGGGGTCAGTCTTTCTCCATTTCTTCCCTCAGGCAGTCTGATGTTAAATTACTTCATTTTAGGTGATGGTTGGTCCAGGAATTGAGCTATATTAACGTGGTTATTTGTTTAAATATGTATTTTGTCGGTCTCTTTTGGTTGGTCCAGGAATTGAGCTATATTAACATGGTTATTTGTTTAAGTATGTATTTTGTCGGTCTCTTCGAGGTAATTGTGTTATGCAAAGGAAAAGGTGGCAGCCTTGGGTCCCATTGCAGCTTCATTTCGATTGGAACCTCGGCCAACAAGTTGTAAGTGAAACTGTGTGCCTGAAATAGCATGCATGTTCCTTATCTGCCCAAAGATAATGGTATATGCAAATTATTTGGGCTTCAGTGGTCTGTGGGTGCTGAGAAGACATGATTAACAAAGGGAACTTGTTAAACAGTTCAGGTAATTACGAGAATACTGGAGGCTAGTACTCTGTGAAGGTTTTGCATGGCAAGCCTATCAAAGGGAGGCTGGAGTCACTCAGCTGGCTTTCTTGTGAGCATTGTCTGATGACAATGACTGCCTGAGGGTCAAACAAGCAAGACAAAGCTTAAAACAAAAAGCTCAAATAGAACTGCACATAAATGTGTGCATAGACACATGTATAGCTGCATGCACGCACACCTCTTCATCACAGCATGAGAATTATGAAGGGCACGCTAACGTTAACAAGACCAGTGTGACTAATGGTACAAGTCAACATCTTTCCACTTTGAACCCAGGATAGAGTGATAGCTAAAATGCTGACTACCACTATTCAGCAAGTCTTGCTGCTGTTTTGGGCTGTGTAAAGCCTCAGCCACTTACTACCTAACAAATGTGCTGCCATTTTCCCATGTAACAAGGAACACGACCAGTTCAGTGTGGCAGGCAGAGGACCTGTGCCGTCATTGGTAAATCTGCAGTAAGTGGAATGGATGCCTTTGGGGACCTGCAGTGCTTGTGGCGCTCATTTAATTAGTCTAGATGTAGGCTACCACACGAGGATTGATACTGGGGAGGGTGCATCTGAGGCAGCACGGTTTCCATCTTTGTTACGGCAAAAGATGTTAATTATTGGTGCAGCTGCTCTCCTTCAGAGAACTTTTGAAGCTGAATGATGTTTGCTGCTGATGGCACTGACAAGCATCCGGCTATTTATCTGGGTTCATTAAATTGCCCTGTTAATTTAGATCTCTGAGTTGCTGCAGGACTGCATGTGGTTCAGACTTCTTGTATTTGCTGGCTTTTTGTGGCCTTTTTTTTTTTTTTGCTATTAATTGGAATGCTTTTGTGTTGAAAGAAGTTAGTTTGCAGTTTTTCCTCCCTTTTCTTTTGAATGTGTAACCATAGGTTGGTTGTTTTCAGAGTGGTGTTTTTCACAGTCTCCATATTTGCTGAAACAAGGCAGTAAAGATGACCCACAAAGCTGTATTTAATGGTCAAACGTATACCCTGTGAAGGTAGCAATGAAGGTTATGGAGGCTCTCTGGTAAAGTTTGCACACGAGAAGTGCATGACTTGTTGATTGTATGGCAGCATATATTTTTAGTCAGGCTGAGGTCTTTCAGGCAGTCGCCTTTGAGATGCCTCTCTCATTTCTGTATGAGCCACAGCAAGCAGTTATTTTTGGATAGTCTGTGTGTGTCAACTGACATTCATTTCATTTTAAGGCTGTGGGATGCATGCTCTTCTATGACCCTGTACCTGCTGAGTTTGGGTCCAAGGCATCCCTTGACAAGCAGAGAGATAGCCTGTTCTCCTCCCCAGAAGTTATGTCCATTTTGTTGCTCATCCTGGGCTTCAGCTCTGCCCTATGTGCCATTTTCCTTCTTCCTTGTTGAAGTAGAGGCAGTGATTTGGGGAAAAACAGGAGGCAGCAAGGACAGGTTCAATCAATAATTTGCTGCTCAAGTTGCAGCCTTGGTGTGGTGCATGTACTGCAAAGGGAAACTTCACCCTAACTTCTGGGCTGTTTGTCAGGCTGGGAAATCAGATTCTGTGAACTCCAGAAATAAATTTACTTTTTGAGGTGGCCGCTCAGCTGGCAGAGATGTGTTGGAACCATGGAATTCTCTAGAGGCTTGCAGGAGTTTGACTTCTTCGCATATGCCCCTTTGGCATATCAAGAAGTACTTTGCGCTGTCTCCTGTGGCTTTGTGTGGTTCGTCACGTACACACTCGGGCAAAACTGGAAGCTGAGCAGGATACATGGTGCTGCTTTGGTTTGCTGTATGGTGTTGCACTATTTTACAGAAATCTTGTTTCCTCAGGGAAAGCTCAGATACTACAGGTAACTGTAATGTAGTTCTTCATTGTAGGCACGTTCACATTTTTGATGGTAAAACCATGCACTTTACCAAACACAAATAAGAACTTTTGCAGTGTTGGAGTGTTTTTGCAGAGCGCCAGAGGAGCGGTTGTACAGACGCACAAGTCGATCTCTAGCAATAAAACTTCCTTTGCTAACCTGCAGCTACACCTTTTCCCTGGATTTCTTTTTGCTGTGAAAAATCACCTGACAGTGCTAACCTCCACTGTTGCACTTGCGGCATGGAAGCAAAAGAGAAACTTACTCAGGTTCATAGCTGATACTGCTCTGACAGTGGTTGAAACCACAGGATTTTTTTTTTAACAAACTAGCTATTGTATCTGAGAATTCTCTGTTCAGGTTCAGTAAGGAAATTATTAGCGTGCAAGAATACTTTAAATATTTCTCCTCACCTTCTTACTTCAAGCTATATAATTCACTAGGGATCTAAGCTAGTAGGATTTAAAGGTTTTGTGGTGAACAAGCCCATAAAGAAGTGTATATGTAATAGCAAAGAAAAGGTCACTTCTAACATGTTATGTATTTTCACCTTCCAGGCTGCCTTGTGTGCACTTCTTATTCTTGAAGGTAAGAAAATGTATTTAATTCTTAATAATTCCTTAACAGTAGCATGCTTTTATGCTAAACTGGGATGGAAAGTCTGGTTTGGTATGGATGTGTTCTTGGAGGTTTATGCTGCTGGGTTTATTACCTGCAGGACCACGACAACACTTGAGTGTTGAGTTGAAACAAAATTATGTTCCCAAAGTGTTTTAGCTTGCTGCACTTGCTATTGTAAGTAGCTTCTGCTTGAAATTAATTCCACTGGGAAAGAAAAGACCTTAGCTAATGGAATTACATCAGTATATTTGGAATATGAAAAAGCCAAGCAATTTAAAATAGAATATTAATTAATTAAGCTTACAGCTTCCTCTTAAAGATTTAATGTTTGAAGGAGTGCTGTAATAAACTCTAGCAAGATAATACTAATAAAACAAATATAATTTGACAGAGTTGGCTCATTAGGTATTATTAATTGTATATGAGTTGTGAGTTGTGTCTTCGTGTTTACAAAGAATAAAAATTGCTGATTTGTTAGCTGTCAGGAATACTTTTCAACATGTATTACGTTATGCCATTTGTGCCTTTATTTCATCAAAAATCTCTTACAGGAGTTTAAAGAAATTTCTCACTTCAGCTTTGTGAAACTGCTAAGGACGAAGACTAATACACCACCGTCTGCGCATAAGCTATGGCACTTGGACAAACCAGGGTTTAGTGATTAGTTTGAGATCATACATTTTAGTAGCTGGATTTGGAAGTGAATCCCGCTTTTCACTCTTAAATCCCAGCTCCCAGGTGGTGTTCTCAAACCTGTGTCATTGCCAGAGTTTCAGCCTGATGGCTGTAATTATGTTGAGCTGGTTGGTAAGGACTTTTTTCTGTGCTCTGTGTTTTCAGCTCATGGTGATGTGACAATGATAGATGGGAGAGTGTGTGACTATGTTATTTTTGACCTTGACTATCCCCGCTTGGAGTGGCCTTCTCAGATCAGCTGGCACAAGGGAAACAGATCCTTGGAGCGCTGGACGCATGGCAACAGTGGACATGACCAGCGCATTCGTGTCTTTCCTAATGGGACGTTGGGGCTCCACGTGGTTGGGAAGGAGGATGCAGGACAGTACACAGCCATGATGTGCAACAGCTCCCAGCATTGTCTCTACCAAAGAAAATTTCAACTACGTGTGCATGGTGGGTGTAAATTATCACTTCAAAGTCCTTGTCTTTCTGTGTTGGGCTGCCTGCATCAGATACTTGTTTATGTTACGATGTATAGATTATGTATTTGCGGTTGGCAGCTTCTGCCTTTGAGTTTGTGTGATCTAGATGAGAACACTTGCATGCTATATGTTTGATTAAAGGTTTGTTACACTTACAATTAGTGTCTACACTTGTGCTATAAGTCTAAAACCAAGATGTTACAGTTAGACTTTTAAACCCAACCATTTAAGCTCCTAAATGTGCTGAGCTCTTATTGTGCTTCCTTGTTTAGTTACTGGGTACTGATTTTAGACTGTGTTGCAAATCCTGTTTTTTCTGTGTCTTTATCCAGTGCTTGAATTTACCAGCTATAAAAATTAGATCTTTATTTTGAAATATGTGTTAATATAGCTATTGAGGTCAACTCAGCCCAGCAAGGTTTACTGAAAGCTGCCTTAGCCTTCATGAAGTCTGACCCACAGTGGAATAATGTGGAGATTCAGAGACCTACAAAATGCTGATTAGGACTCTCCTCCCTATTCTAAGCATCCTGGCCCTTGAGATGTTTCAGTTTTTCAGGGCTACCATGACACAGAAGACAAGTCAGAGTTATGCATTACTCTACTTTCCTCACTCTCAACACCACCCTCTGCTTGTGGTTTCAGGGCTGCTGGGGGGCCCACAAAAATCAATACTTGCTCTGCCTTCCCCAGAACCCCCTGTCTTCACTGTCTTTCACTCTAGTTCCCATATTTCGCAGCCGGAAGGAGAGGATGAGAATGAGTTTCCTCCATATGCTGCTCCCTTGATATTGTTAGTACCTGGCAAAGCACTCTGGCTGCCTTGACCTCCCGATAGCCCTGGATATCAAAGGCAATTTCATCTTTTGTGCTTCAGTGACTTGAACCTGCCGTCTCTGACTTGATCCAGAGCGATACAGGAACATGGAATAGAAAATGTGTTCTGATGACACCGCTGTTTGAGGCAACTCATTTTTTGTGCCTTTACATTATTGTCCTTCCTCTTTTTCCTGGAGGTGGGAACCAGAGAAATTTTCTTCCTTCTTGTCCTTTGGGTGGGTAGACAGAACAAACAAATAGGAGTCATTTTAGGCTGTTTGAGATGCGTCCTGTCATATTTTGAAACAGCAAACCGAAGGCAACGGAACTATGTTATGGCAGGTGGCTTCAATGTGTGCAGAATCTTTCTTTGTCACGGCAAAACAATCTTTGCCCAGAAGCAGTTAGCTGTTTAGAAGCAAGCAATTATCATTTGTATGGGAGTTATTTTCATTCAGACTACAGTAATTTTGTAACTCAGGTGTGCCGAATTCAACTTACGACAAAAGGCATAGGGTTTGTTTCCACTTCGGACATAGCAGCTGTTGCAAATGTCGGGATGCAGTTTTGTATGGAAACTGTTAAAACTTATTTGGGTTTTGGACAATGTCAAAGAAAATATTCTAGATATGTCCCTAGGCATTAATATATATTGCGGATGCCCATTCATAATACACTCTTGCTATGTCTTGTGACCTCCCAGTAGGATTCTCCCTTCCTAAATCAAATCCAAGTAAAATGCTTCCTCAGCATGACAAAGAAATGGACCTTCTCATGGTTCTCGGGGAGGAGCTGTTCAGGGACTGAATTCATTATCTGCCGCCTTCTTAAAAGCAAGCTCTGGTTGCATGCATGTTTGCAGTAGATAACTTGTAAGCCTGTGTGGAAATGCTTCGAAGGTAGTAAGAGATTTCAAAAAGCAAATGTGTGTGATGTCCTGTACATCCCTGAAGTAAATATGTATGTGGTCTCTTTTGACAGGGCACCTTGTCAGAGGGTTTGTAGGTGACTGTGTTACTTTTGATCTGAACTGCCTGCAATCAGCCAGGTACATCCATGTCATCTGGAGGAAAGACAACCAGCGAGTGGCCAAGACAAGACAGGCAGCCAACATCTCTATGATCTACTCCAACAGAACCCATGTGTTCCCCAACGGCAGCTTGAGCCGTTGCCCCACGCAATGGGGGGATGAGGGAGAGTATGTGGCAGAAGTATTTGATCGTGCTGGTGTGCACTTGCATCAGGAAACTTTTCACCTGGAACTGAAGAGTAAGTCTGAGTGTGCGGTGCATGTGTGATGTATTTTCAGTAGGTGGCCTTGCACTGTTTGCATGCCTTGTTTTATCTTCGGGGTCTTCTCCCAAATGGTATATTTCGTAGGGGAAGGAAATATCCAGAGAAACATTCCCATGCTTCTTCCCTTCCATTCTGAGTGTAGCTGTGTTGTAGGACATAAGTCTAGCGGTGTAGTTTGGCTGGGAGTAGCAGAGCAAGGAGATGCACTCATTTGTATGGCAAATCCTGAAAACAACACTTGGATGGTGTATGCTACTCTGGCAGGCTTCCTTGTCTAGGGCCTGTGTTCAGAAGGTTTCTGCCTTCTGAATTCCAACCAGATGGGGAGCCAAGAGTGGTCTGCTTCCCCCTGGGCCAGACCATGCTTACGGCTTACTTGCCAGCACGGAGAAAACTAGAATTATAGGAAAACCTAGTAAAACTCAGAATTGGAAGAGGATCCTACCAGGGTTCAGACTCCTGTGGTTTGCCTAATGCTCAAATGCAACTCAAATTGCCCTTTGTAACAAGAACCCAGGCTTCAATACACTCGGGTCACTCCTGTGTCATGTAATAGTTTGTATAGGTGGGAAAGGGTTTCTTTATGTGCAGGGTAATATCTGGAATGACTGCTTGGGGCAATCGTGTACCAAAGGGTCATTCTTGTGTTGCTAAAGCAGTCCTTTAGAAATTAATTTTGGGAAGTCTTGCTGCATTTCAAGCCTTCTCCAAAGTGCAATGGTCTGCAAAAAGACCTGACTCTTAGGTGCGATGTAAAGCCAAATCCTGAACAGGGAGGCATGAGCAGTTCCATGTCCAGCTTGTTTTGAAGGAGTGTTCTAGCTCCAAATCTGTGTGTGTCTTTCCTCAAGTTCCCTTTGCTCTTTTTAGCATGTGAAATGCCCTCCTTTGTTTTCCATCCTTATCTCCTTTTTGAGAAGAGGGTATGAACAGGGGTGGTTTGCAGGTGCATGTGGGGTACAGTTTCAAGCTGGCATAGAGCAATTTACTTGCAGGTACTGGGCTAGCTCCTGTGCTACCAGTGACCCTTTACCCAAGCAGACCCAGGGGCCGGTGTGAGCTAAGTGGTGCCCACCTACCCAAGAGGTTTTGCAGCTCACCTTAAGCTCTGTGCTGGTGCTGCAACGTTCTGGGTGTGGTATTTTGCCACTACCTGAGGTATGTATGTGAGCCGCAGTAAGAGCAGAGGCAATAATGGACACGCACAGTGTGAAGGGGCTGCCCTCAATTTGCACAAGTTTTGTGCAGACAGCACCAAGGAATGTTCTAAGGCTGGGTAGAGTCTCATTAACCTACAGCTTACCCACCACTGGACCCACCTTGTTGTAGTGAGGAAAAATCTGTAAGCACACACAATGGAAGAAACATTATTAAAACAGAAAAAAAGCTATCTTATTACAAGTTAAGATATTAAAGCCCTCTTATAGCAAATCTCTCTGTATTCGTTTCAGGCTGATATTTCAAATAAGTATAGCAAAGGAAGAACACTTCCAATTAACAAGAGATACAAGGAATATTCCTGCTTGTGGTAACTCTCTGTGGCATGTAAAATATCCCAATAATGAGCAGATAAATTTTTCTCCCCTCAGGAGTGGAAACATTTAAGGAAATCACAGAACTTGTTGGTGGAACCATGTTCTTGAATTTAACAGAGACAAGGCTGAAACACTTCTTCCAGGTTGTCTGGAAAAAAGAAAACACAGAAATTGCTTGGACAAATGGTTCTTGGTTTTGGTACCATGAGGAATATATTAACAGGTCTGAGATTGTGTCTAATTACAGTCTCAGGCTAGACAGCATTCAGGAACGCGACCATGGCAGATATTGTATAGAAGTGAACGACAGAGATGGGAGAACTGTATATGAAGACATCACTAATGTGAAAGTTGGTGAGTATCACTTAAAAATGCTGGCTCTCAGTTAAGCAAAGGTTTGGTTTATTTTTTTAATCCAGATTCAATACACGAACCCAGATGGATTATGTCAGAGACTGCCCTAAATGCCATAGCAATTAGCTAATTAACAGGTGGATGAAACAAAGACTAGCTAGGGTAAGCCTTGTTGGGTAAAGCTGGGTGTTCTTTTGCCAGTATGGTGGCTCCAGCCAAAGACCTAGGCTGGCAGAAGGTGTCATTTTGTTTCTAGTTTGTTACTCCAATATATTTTGAAAATACTATGAGCTGTGGTAGAAAAATAACACTTTTTTTAGCCAGTAAATGCCATATCCTTTGTTCTGATGACTGCTGGTTTAGAAGTATCAGAACTTTCTGGTGAATTTGAGTTTATGACTATCCACCAAATTGGGAAAAGATCCACTTTCACATCTGCAAGGGTTACTGTGGTGGGGAAACTGGGAAACTTTTAATTAAATACTGCCTACAATTCTAGTTTTGTTCTAAATTTCACAGTGTAAGATGTCTAACTAGGGTAGTTACATCGATACAACTTTTTGGGTTTGGGCTAAAATTAGCCTTTTTACTGGGCAGGGGACACATTGAGTGAGAAAAACAATTATTCTAAAAAAAAAAATTATTAAAAACTTCCTGCTTGCCTCTTCTTCATTTAATGCCACCAGACTCTTGTGTTCATGGACCAGTGCAGCTCTGGGCAGTGAGACCTTAGCCTTCCCCATGAAATGGCGTGAGCACCGCTTCAGTGCTGCATGCACTTCCCTGGAACACAAGGCTGATGTGCTGCTTTTGGATTTTTCTGTGGCACAGAAACCCACCCAAAGCGATACAGAGAGACTTCCCAGTATACCCGAATATGACGCAGTGATACTAAAATGCCAAGTGTGTGAATGTTCCTTGGTAACTATTCTTATCACACCTTTCAGGTTTCTCAGTTGGTGGTATGAGGCAGGAAGAGCAGCCAATGAGCCAGGCTGTTGGCTGAGGTCTGTCCCAGTGTCATGGGTTACAGGCTCCCATATATGCTTTGTGAAAAGAGGCCCTTTGGTTGTAAAATCCTTAGAGAAAATAAAGAGGTAACCTTTAATTTGAGAAGTCAGCTTTTTGACAGCAATGTACTTACAGGATGTTACAAAAATAAAGATCAATAAAACTAACATAGTACAGCAGACTGAAGGTACAGTAAGTGTTCTTTACAACTGAATTTTCCTTGTAGAGCAAAAGAAGACATTCAGAAGAAATACGGTTCATGTGCTGTTCTATATTCTTGTAGTATCGCTAGGAGTAGTAATTACTACTGTCTTCGTTGCGCTGGTGTGTCATTTTCAGAAGCACAAAGACAGGTCAGGTAAGAGATTCTATTTGACTCTTTCAGAATACAGAAACCCTATTTAAATAGCCATTCTTGTGTAGATCCAGTTCTCTGCATTTCGGGGAATGTCTGACAGTGTAGTTTCTACTCTGAGTTAGCTTAAGCGTAGCAGGCTGCAGCTTTATACTGCTGTCAGCGCTGGTGAGGGCACATGGCTCTGCAGGGGCAGACTGCCTGAGGCTTTTCCATATCCATATGAAGACTTTCAGCCCTGCCTGCTGCTAAGGTCCTGTGCTGGGAGTGTCTGAGCTGGTCCTGTGTGTCTGCAGGGAGGACTTGTAGCAAGGCCTTAAGAGGTCCCAGCAGCTGCCATTTTCCTGTTCATGTCTGCTGAGAGATGTTTTTGTTATTTGGAGGTGGGATGTTGGCTGGTAAAATGGAGCTTCATGTCTCTGCCTGGTGGGGCTCACCTGCATTCGGTCACTTTTGGGAGCACACCGTTGGTGAGTGCAGGCAGTGAGGGGGACCCATGTTTACTCTTGAGTCAGTGACCCTCGCCTGAACATGACATGACCTCCACAAGCCCAGACACCATGTCACCGTTGGAGCTGTGTGGGTGAGCACTTGACTGGGCTCAACCCTGGCAGTGATGTGCGGTATGCATGAAGCTGTGCTCCTGCTTAGGAACTCCCTGTTAGCTCTGAGGCCTGTGTGAGATTTTAATACAAATGGAAGGTCATCTGCTTGTCAGTTTTAAGTAGCTCACACCTAAATGGGGGCAAATGGGAATGAGAATCGCAGGTCCCTGCAGCGATGCATAAGGTGAGGAGAGAGTGGGTCTGTGTGGCATGGAGGATGGAAGATGATGATCTTCTCTGACAAGAAGCTGTTATTGCCTGGAGGCGCTTTGGTGTTCAAATGCAGAGATGGTCCAGTACATAGCTAATGGAGACAAAAAGTAGTTTGTCCCCTATGGCAGAAAGGAGTAGGCAGTGATTTGAAAGGCTTTAAGCTAAACAGAGGAAAGGAAAGGTCAGGAGAAAAGAGAATTGTGGGGAGGGTGCATTCTTGGGGGGATGTGCATGAAGAAACTGAAAAATGCAAGAAGATCAGTGGGTAGAATATTCTCCATGCTTCAGAGCAGTGAGATGCACTTAAGTCAGAGCCATAGTTATGTACTCCTGAGGTTTACTTTTCTATAGTAAGGAATGAGCTCTAAGGAATTGGGTGGTATGCTGGGTATGAATTCTTCCACCTCTTCCTGCAAATATTGCAAGTGTATTTGTCTGCTTTTTACTTGACTTGGCTGAAGTTTGGATTGCAGTGCCAAGCATTCGACATGCAAGTTTGACCCTTACAGATGAGAGGGACAATCCTGAGGAACATGAAGAAAGGGATGAGAACAGTCCTTATTCACGTGAGTATCCATCGCTCTGTGGCTTCCTTTCTGTCACAGAGAGGGAGCCACAATTGTGACTTGTCCGAGTGTGGTTTAGTGAGGCCTGATTGTCTTATTTAAACTGAATATTGTAACCAAGGGGATCTTTTTTTCTAGTGCAGAAATACCTGAAATTTGAGAGATCTAGATTACTCAAAGCAATTGGAGCTGGTGGCAGCATTAATCCCAGCGTGATCACGTGTGCACTGGACTAGGACTATCTAGATAATGAATTTTCTACAGTCTCAGGTTCTTCCTACCCTAGCCCAGTGAGCTGTGTCCTCTTCAGCTATGTGCAGACTTATGGTTCCTGTTAGCTACTCACTGCCTGGGGAAGGCTGGTGCTTTCTCTTCTTCCAATTGCACTGCACGTTTGTTAGGCATCACGCTTTCTGGGCAGAGGGGGTGGTTCAGACTGCAGGGCAGACAGTATCTCTCCTGTATTAACTGCAGTGATCCTTTCTTCCATCTGTCTGTTCTTCTGTCCTCCCCCATGCTCTCTTCCCTCTTCTCCTTTGTGATCCTAGCACAGTTCATCCCACTTGGTAGGAGGAATTTCCCCCCTAGCTCGGAGCCATGCTATTGCATAGTGTTTGGCACATGTAGCTCATCAGCCTGGAGACCCTGTCCCCTTGACACCACGATGTGATCTGCAGGGGACAAAGGGAGCAGACCCTGCTGTCACATCTGAGGTGGGTGTGTGAGGAGTCCCATGGCTTTTCTTGTGGACAGAAGAGATTCCTGTGTCGGAGTGCTGAGCACTGCAACACTAAAGGCGTCATGTGTGAACTGGGTGATTCAGGGAACAGATGTATCTTCTTGGGCTCCTTCTAGGAAGTGATGGAGCTAGTGGGTAAAGTGAAGTGAAACTCACCTGTTCTACTTGAGAGGCATGGCAGAGACTTGGCTTTCAATTTACACTTTTTCTGAGTCTTCAGTAAACATACAAATCTAATTTTAAAAACTTGGCTTCAGTTGTGAAACATAGACATTTCTGTTTGCTTTCTGCTTTAAACAAGATATTTCCTTGTAGGGGATGTTACTCAGCCCAGATCCCCATGACTTGTGGAGCATCCTGTAGCTAGTCCCTACCCTCATGTGAGTCCTGAGACTGGTTACTTTCCTGCCAGCACTGGATTCATCAACCAGTGCCTGGGGAAAAACATGTTGAACTACTGTGGGAACACTTTGCGGAGGGAGTAGTAATGATGTTCAGGTGAAAAATCCTGTAAGTGTAGGCCCTGGTCACAAACCATCTGTGCTGGCATGTTGGCCAAAGTCCTTTTGCCTGTCTGGACTCTGAACCTTGAGCTAGTGGTTTTCTTTTTTTATACTATAAAACCTCCATTCCCATCCTACAGGTAGCTTAAGAAAAGCATCTAAAGGCAGGCAGTCAGAAGTCAGCCCAGGAACTGACATCTGAACTACTCTGTTGGTATCTGCACTCTGAGGTTGTTTTCAGTTAGATATGGTTTTTCCTCCTTTGAGAAAATTATGAAAATCCTAGTATTGCAGGGACTAGATGGTAAAACTCCACTGAGCAAAGGAGTAAAGATTTGCTGAGGAGCAACAAAGAGGCTAACCCAGCAACAGCTGACAAGATGATACGTTTTTCTGCCTCCACATTTGAAGGTAACCAGAAGCAAAAGCAAGTAAACAAAGCAAAAACTGAAGTAGAGTAAAACATCAAACAAGAAAGAGGAACTTTAACAGAATCTTCTGTTGACTTGTGCAATAGGTTGGAAGCAAGATTCAGATTGGGGCAGGGGAAGTGCTACTGCTCACCCAGGGGTCTGTCATCTCCCCCGTTCCCATACACCTGTTGAAGGCCTGGCCATGGGTAACCCAGCTGTGTGTGCAAGCGATGAGGGAATGTATGCTGTGAGTTACAGCTCAGGGTGCCCCAGTGTCTGCGAACAGCTGATCAGTGGCCTCTAGCTCACCAGCTGCTATGGTGAGGGGCTGACCTGGCCTCTGTCCCTCCATGCTTCACTCTCCTGGAGGATGGGAAGTACAGGGGGTCCTTTTGCACATTTTCTTTGGCTGCTTTGCACGTATTTGTTGGCCAACCTTTGCCAACTTCTGACCACGTGTTTTTCCTGTGTCTGTATCATAGTCTTGTCTAGTCAGTGGCATTAAAGAGATTTCTACTCAACTGACTCTCTTCCTTCCAGATGGAGAAAGACCCAAGCTGCCAAGGCTCAAAGGTATGAAAGCTGTAAAGCCTCCTGCTTCTGTTAATGGAATGTGTGTTGCCCCAAATGTTGAGAATACCACCCATCCAGAATTTGTGCACTGCAGTCCTCCAGGATTTGAGGACTTGAAGGATGACTATGTTATTTTGTGTAACTTGGATAATGTGCCTTCATGATCCATAGAGTCCCAAAAATGCAGTGAAGGAGACATGTTGTGTCAGTATGCTTCAATCAAGAGCAGCACAATGGGACTCCCAGAAGACAAATCTGAAGATTCAGGATGCAGTTCTTCCCATTAGATTTACCAGGAAAGATGTCCATGGTATTGGACTTGAGGTTTGGACTCTTGCCTTCTCTCTCAGCTGGCTTTGAGCTAATCTTGCAATTCTGCTGTTCCTCTTAAATCTGATTCTTTGTTTGCTCTGAAGTATTGACTGAAAACCTGAAGAGGAAATCTCTCTGTGCATCAGTTTGTTTTCCAGAGCTGATGCCCTTTTTCCTCTGCTGAAGGTCTTCCAGGAGAACCGCTGAGGAAGCCCTTGGAAAGCAGACATGGTAATTAACTCTGAGAAGAGTTCAGCCCCTGCTTCTCTTTGCTTCCACGAAGAGATGTCTCTGAAAAGAGAAGGACCTCAGGGATTTCCGGAGGCCAGATCAGGGCTCTAACCTCAGTCCCCATCTCCTCTTGGGTGGTCCATGCACGTGACTGAATGGACAGGGGAACAGGGCCAACACCTTAAGACCTCAGTGGACATGGGTGATTTGCTTAACCCTTCACCTAACACGTACAATGTTGAAACTGCAGTTTAACTTGGTAGATTTAAGCATGATTTTACTTCTGTTTGCTTAGAGGAATGTGCTGCTTAGGTGGAAGTCAGCTGAAACTATATGAGGAGATGGGAACTGCACTGAAGAATATGCAGCAGCTTTTATTGAGGAACTGTTTTAGGAGGAAAAAAGAAAAGGAAAGAAAATGGAACATTGCTAGCAAGTGGGTATAGCTGCATATGCAATTGCCGTTAGCGAACAGCCTTGGTAACTAGATGTTGTATTTTCTGCAATGCCCGTGTTAAAATTTATCTTTAATGGCGTGTAGTAATTTTAAGGTGGCTTTATCTTAGTTGTAACGTGCTGCTTGTATGTTTCATGAAGTATCTTTTCTTACAGAATGTTGAATAAAAGCTTTTTTGTTTTCATTCAAAAGGTATTCCTGAATATCATTATGAACTGGGATTGTTTATGTAATGGGTTTTGCTGTTTATCTTAATACATGTTCTTTCTGTAGATAAAAATCTATGGCTTTGTATTCTAACCCTGCTGTAGGCGAAGACATGTTGTTGGTGTCTCTTTAGAACAGAGGGATGACTGTGATTCCAGTCCCACTTCCTGACTGCCCTTCTTCGTGGGGGAAAAACCCCAAACCCAACCCCTTTCTCATCTTGTTCTCACATGGTCATTCTTGCTTTGCTGTGGAGTCTAGCATCTGTCTACATCCTTAACTTTTGATTCTCAAAACCAACCATGATATTCTTCTTGAATTTTAAAGTAGTCAGCGTAATAGCTCCCTATCTTCATACCTCTTGCTCCTCCTACTGTATTCAGAAAGGAAATGTGTATTTCTTTTGAAAGGGATCACCTGCTAGCTCATATTCAGGCTTATCACAGAAAATATTCTGTCTGAAGGCAAAATTCAGGTTTACCTTCCAGTCTACGATGTGAGCTTATGAGTGTTGGTGTAAGAGCTCTTTAAATTCCTATGGGGTATTTATAGGAAGAAAAGTTAAAAAGCTGATTCTGCTGTTGATCTACAAGAATTCAGTGAGTGTAGATATAGACTGACTGAGAAACATCATGAGCTGGTTACAAGGAATCACACTTCTGGAGATACCCAATCTTGTAGTGTGATGAAAAATTAAGAGCTGATGAGTACAAAGTGTCTGAAAACTCAATGAGAAAGCTTCAGTGGATTTGAGAATGGCTACTAAAAGTTGGAAATTGGAGGATGTAATGGAAAAGGAGTTTCCAAAACAAGTTGTGAACTTTGAGTGTCTTCGTGCTTACAAGGGGAAAACTAAGTAAATATTGCAAATTCCAAGCTCTGCCTTCCTCTGTGGAGGGCTCCTGAGACAGTGAAACACCATGGTGACCTGCTGCAGGACTCGGACATCAAGGAACTTGAGAATGCCTGGCAGGATGATGTGGCTGTACTGTATCCGTTACATACTGTATCCTTTTTATAAGTACCCACTTAATCTCCCTTTTGGTGGTTCAGGATGATACTAGTGCTAATAGGAGACAGCCAGTGCTCTAAGGTTCTGGCTGGCCATCTGGGGCAAGTGGTGTAGAGTTCTAGCCGGCCAGCTGGTGGAAATAGGGCTCTGGCTGGCCTGTCAGTCAAATTGTGTAGGGCTCTGGTTGACTGGCTGGGGAAAACAAGGCTCTGTCTCAATGGCGGGGACAAGTGGTGTAGGGCTCTGGCTGGCCAGCTGTGGCAAAGATGTCTTGGGATGGCCAACTGGGGCAAACGTTTTACAGTTCTGGCTGTCCATATAGGGCAAATAGGGCTCTGGCTGACTGGCTGGGGAAGTGGTGTAAGGCTCTGGCTGGCCAGCTGGGACAAATAGGGCTGTGGTTGGCCATCTGGGCAAGTGGTCTAGAGCTCTGGCTGTCCATATGGGGCAAATAGGGCTCTGGCTGGCCCACTGGGGCAAGCGGTATCGGGCTCTGGCTGGCCAGTCTGGGCAAGTAGTGTATGTCTGTTGCTGGTCAGTCTGGGTGAGGAGTGTGTCTGTTGCTGGCCCACCATGGCAAATTGGGTGCTGGCTGACTGGCCAGGATGAATAGGGGTCTGGCTGGCTGGTCAGAGCAAGTGGCGTAGGGTGCTGGCTGGCCAGCTGGGGTAAATAGGGCTCTGACCGACCATCTGGGCATGTGGTGTAGGGCTCTGGCTGGTCCAGGGAAGTGGTGCAGGGCTCTGGCTGTCTGGTGGGGGCAAATAGTGTTTGGATGGCTGGCCAGGGTGAGTGTTTCAGTGCTCTCTCTGTCCAGATGGGGGAAACAGGGGGCGTGCTTGCCAGCCTAGGCAACTGGTTTAGGGCTTTGGCTGGCTGGCAGGGGAACAGGTAGGTTTCTGTCTGTCCAGGGTATGGGTTAGGGCTCCAGCTATCTCCTGCATGCGTGAGTGTGGTTCTGGCTGGCCAGCCTGGGTGCCAGCACTGGTCTAGCCATCCATAGATAGAGGCTGTGGATGGCCAGTGCTGGAGAGCACCTCTGGATGGTGGCTGCTGATCGTATTTCTGGTAGGCCTGTTGACGGGAGATGCCATTGCTGGCTGGCAGAGGAGAGTGTGTCTCTGGCTGTTTATGAGAGCGTGGTTTTGGCTGGTTGGCTGGCCAGGGAGAGACTGTCTTGCTGGCTGGATGTGGGGAGCGTGGCTCTTGCTTGATATCCAGGTGTAGGTGGTCTGGCTCACTGGCCTGGGTAGATAGGTTCTGGCTGTCTAGCTGGTGAGAGATGCTTTTGCTGGCTTTTGTGTTTAAAGGGGTAGCTGCTGAGCTTAGCGTGCCGGATAAGAATTGTGAGAAGGAATGTTAGCAGGTTGACCTAAGGAGAAGAATAGAGTAATAACTTGTGTTTGACAATTGGAGGGGAACATCTGGACCTCAGAAGGTCCTGTGTTAACTGCCAGGCAGGAGATGCAGCACAGTACTGGGTGTCTGAGAATATTTCAAAGGTCTTGAACATGATGGGAGAGGGCAAAACTGTGTCTGTGTGCTATTGGGTGATTATGCTTAGCCTTTAATTTTAAGTTGTATATAAACTTCTTGAAAATCCCTTTGGCTATCTTTCTTCTCTTACAGAGGAGGGGTCTGATGATCATTAAATAAACCTTCTACCCTTTTGTCCTTTTCTTCCTCCATCGACAAACATCCCAAATCACTTTTGTAACAGAATTTGTAGCCCAGATGTGACCCCCTTGTGCACTGGTCGACTCCAGCACCTCTTGGGGACCATCTGATCAGCAGACCGAGAGAGTTCATCTATTTCTGTCTGTTGCAGGGAGTGCGCAGGGACCAACCAGAAAGAGGTGAGGTGGTGGTGAGTTGAATTACTGTAATTTTACATGATTGCTTTAATTTGGAAACGGTACAAGGTGTAGTGAAAGATACTTCGTTATCGTAAATCTGGAATAGCTGGAGCAAGATTGCTGGATACCCATGGGTTGTCAAGAGAAAGGTCTGTGGCATTGTGTCAAGATACCTGGCTGGCTATGACTGCGTTTGGGACTGGAGAGCAAAAATGGCTGTCAGCAGACAGTTTTAACTTTGACCGTCAAAGTTTTTAAAGCTAATATTGGAAGACCCATTTCCCAGCTCAAATTGATTATTGGTACATTTGGGATAAGTGACAAAATGATAGATCTAATGGTGATTATACAAGCCAGTCTTATAAATAATAAGAACAAAACCAAGACATCTCCTTAGTTACTGCTATTCATGTAAGCTCAGGCAGCTGCTATAGATGTGTCTCTGTCTCCTTTGCCTCCTGTTGACTCTGTGACTCCTTCTGTTCCTCCTTCTGCACCTCCTTTCCCCTCAACAGCTGTGCAAGCTCTGCTGAAGGAGGTCATTATTCCTCCTCCAGTGGCAGGGGCAGCTGCAACTGTAACAAGAGTCCATGTGCCATTTGGTCTGGCGGATTTGGTGGTATGGCAGCAACAAATGCCCTGAGTCCAGGAAGACCTGGAGAAGGTTCAGCAAATGATTAGGGGAATTTTTAGGGCATATGATCCTGCTTGGTCTGATGTTTGTTGGTTGCTGGAAACTGTATTTACCCCTGAAGAGTGAATTTTGATTCTGCAGAAAAATAGAGAATGGGCTGCAGCTCTGAATGGTAGGACTGGATGGCTGGACGCAGAGCCAGACAGACATTATCAGACCAAGGCAGGATTAGATGCATTAAGCTTATATTGAAAAGGGTTAGAAGAATGGTTAATTGGACAAAGGAAAAAGAATGCCGACAAGGCATTAACTAGGCAGGGGAAACAATTCTGAATGTTTGGGGGAATGGACCCTGAAGCCCTGCACGATGGGTCTCTGCTTGTCTCCTTATTTGTAGATCAAGCAGCCCAAGATGTTAAGGAGTATTTTCACCAACGTTCTCTGGGTTGGCAAGGGAAGCTGATAGGGGAGATAGTGAGTATTGCAATGTTTGTACATAATGTAAGGGATGAGGCTATGGCTAGGCAGAAGAGGAAACAGCAGGAAGAGAAGGCTAGCTTGTTAGCAGCTGCTTTGCAAGGTAGGAATTTTGGGGGACACAGAGATAATAATAATGGAAATAAGGGAAATGGAAACTTAAATTGGACAAGACCAAAGGATTACTGCAATAAAATCAAGATACTGGAAAAGAGAATGCCCTGCCATCCTAGGAAGGGAATTATGACAGCAACAAAGGGAAAATCAAATCAATCAGGAGCTGAACAATAGTGATGAGCAATGATGGTTACCA
This sequence comes from Cariama cristata, assembly GCF_000690535.1. Classification (NCBI taxonomy): domain Eukaryota; kingdom Metazoa; phylum Chordata; class Aves; order Cariamiformes; family Cariamidae; genus Cariama; species Cariama cristata. The sequence goes on along the minus strand of NW_009592967.1, from coordinate 57,717 downwards.
GATCCCCAGGCCCTAGCAGTGGAAGGAGATACAAAAGTAGTCCTCTTGGGGGACTCTAGGGAACCAATTACAGATGTGAAAATTGGAGATGAAACTTACCCATGTCTGATAAATACTGGCGCAGCTTCCTCAACATTAACAAACCCCCATGAAGAATCAAGAATTAAGTGTAAATTAAATGTTGTAGGAATAGAAGGTGTATCTACATTTGTACCTAGGACAGAGGAGATTATGGTACAGATAGGTCCATGGTCTGCTAATCATTCTTTTCTGCTGTTGGGATCAGCGCCAGCAAATTTGATGGGAAGATATTTGTACAAGTTATGGAGAGAGTTGCAGTGTACACCACAAGGAATTACATTGTGACTCTCCATTGGTAATGTACCAAAAAATCATCATGACTATGGCAACTGAAGAAGGGATAGAAATACCTCAGGAACTCAAAGATATACCTAGGATTTTATGGGCCCAAATTTCTGCGGATGTAGGGTTATTAAGCTCAGCTAATCCAGTACAGATAGAAATGAAGGGAGGCAAACCACCCTTCTTAAAATAGTACCTATTGTCTTAGAAAACAAGGGCAGGTATAAGACCAATAATTGAAGATTTTCTGCCAAGAGGGATTTTAACTCCTTGCAAATCTCCCTGTCATACTCCTATCTTGCTAGTTAGAAACCTAAACTAAGCTCAGATAGAAAACAGGTTTATAGATGTGTCCAGGACTTAGAAGCAATAAATAAATGGGTAACTGTACCACATCCACTAGTTTCTGATCCTTCAACAATTATAACCATGGTACTGACTAACACAAAATGTTTTACAGTAATTGATTTGTGCCCAGCTTGGTTCAGTATAATGGTGCATGCAGAATCTTGGTATGTTTTTGCCTTCACCTGGGAAGGGAAACAGTAAACGTAGACTAGATTTCCTCAAGGGTTTGCCGGACTGTTGACTTTATTTTTAAAATCCTGGTGACAGATTTACAGGACATAGTTAACCAATAACTCTGCATTAATACAGTATGTGGATGATGTGCTAATAGCAAGTACAAATAGGGAAAATAGTGTTGAAGGTTGCTTTGGCTGATAAAGGCCATCAGGTCTCCCCAACCAAATTACAATTCTGTAAAGAAAAGGTATTTAGGGTATTTTTTTGTCAGGAGAGGGCAGGAAGATACCAGATCACTGAACAAAAACTATCCAAGATATGCCTAGGCCTACAACTAAGAAATGGAATAAAGCAACAGTTGTATACTCCGTACCACCCATCAGGCAAAGTAGAAAGAATGAATCAAAGCCTTAAAGATATATCAAAGATTTCTGCAGAGACTAAAATGTCCAGATGCTATACCTGTTGCTTTAACAGACATAAGGTGAAGAGCAAATAATTGAGATTGACTCAGCAGAAGTGTTATTTGGCAGGAATATTCAAATTCTGAACACATACAGGACTGCGAAAACTAGTCATTCCAGTGTTGCCTTTTTTTCATGACTTCTACTCCTGCAGAGACCCCCAGCTCCAAACCCCTGGTGAGTACACCTGGATTTCAGTCTCCAAGGAGATAAAAAGAAATGTTTATGAAGAAGAGCTCTAGAAGAAAGAACCAGGGGTGAGTATCAGCTCAATTGGTACACCTCCCAGCATTCGGGAAGTACTTTAAGGTCATTGTCAGCATTGTCAGAAATTCGCTTTATGGGGTATGTGCCTCCACTGCCGTAATTGTCCATGCTTGGAAGTGATCAGAAGTGCTACTGCAGAGGACTGGAAAATGTAATGTAGAAATCCTTACGTATTCTTAAACTTCCAGGATGTAAAAGTCAGTCTCATGCTGACCTTCCTCAGTTTCAGAAGGCTTAGGTCTGCAGTACTCTGGTTTTATTTCTATGAAGCTGAATTGCGCTGTCGCAGGGTGGTCGGGACCTGTGCAGGGACCACTCCATCAGCAGCGAGCTGGGCATTATGCTGCTACACCCTGTCCCCCCCTGCAGATCTGACCCCGTCCTTCGTTCCATCAATGGAACCGCCAGCCCGGGAGGCCGCATCTGCTTCCACGGAGCGTGGGAGAAACGTATCAGCCTTCTGACATTACCAAATACACAGAAGAAATGCTTGCCCTTTCTGAAAATCCTACTCATTTCAGATTCTCAGGGTGTTCAGGAATTTAATCTAGTCTGAAAAGTCCATATTTATTTGCTGTCTTGGCCTCAGCCAGGGCTACCTTGTTAAAGAGTATCATGACCAAGGACTTTTCAACCTGCCTTTTAAGTTCTAATTGGCGTGATGAAGCAGCGTTTGCAGCTTTGATCCTATAAAACACTGCTTTTCTGCCTCTTTCAATTTGTGGATGCCTAAATTTTTTTCAGTGTAATTCTGGTCCCTGTACTATGAATTTCAGTCTGCTGACAAGACGGCTATTTTTCTAAGCACTTTGAGTAAGCAATACAAAGTTAGATGAGCTGGATTTTTTTTTTGATCAAAGAGTATGTCTGTGCTCCTTAAAAAAAGCTTGTTAAAGCTCTAGAATGCTCTAATTTGCTGCAGGTCCCAGCAATTGCAGTTTCTTGTGTCTGGCAGGAAAGCTTCAGCAAAGGCACAAAGTGTTTTTTGCCGTTTTTTCAAGTCTTTTGACTCTCACGTTAGGTTATCCATGGTTCTAGAGTGTGACAAGGTCTGTCATGACACACACTGTCATAACCACCTGTGATCTTGTGGTTATAAAGCTGTTTTGGTGGCTTTTGTCCCCGTTCTGTACTGGGTTGAAAGATTTTTCTTATATAAGCCTGGTATTAACCTTCTCATAACCACAGCAGATGTAAACCTAAGACGTTAAGTAAATCCTGTAGGGAATTTTAACTTATGAAATCTCTTTGCCTTTGTAAATAATGTTTATATGATTAGTTTGAAGATGGCAACATTAGTGAAATTTCCCAAGTTCATCTTCCAAGTTCGGATTTTGCCAGGTTGACTTTCCCTCACCAAAATGAGGCAAAGCAAGGAGAATCAGGAAAAGATGAACAATGCGGTATGGTACTTGAGGAGTGGGTGGGTGGCTGCAGAAAAATCCTGGTTGGCAGGAGCTGAGAATCTCCACGAGACACAATTTTGGCTGTGTGTCTTGCAATTTTGGCAGGCTAGACCAAGGACAGTGAGCTGGGGGCACTGATGGCAGAGTTACATGGTAGCAGCCTCTGAACAAGACCCAGGTGAAACTGGTGGCTGAAATTCATCCCGAGTCATTCATTAGAGATGTGAAAGCAAAAAACCATGGTTGACCTGCACCAACCTGTGGCAGGTTGGATCCTAACTTAACTTCTCCTATTGTTGTCCACTCACTAAACCAGATTGTCCTCTGACTCTAGTGAAGCTGGCAAAAGCCTACAGACTGTAGGCGCTGTGCTTGCTGTCCTTGATGTGGCCCTTCAGTTAAGGTCTGTTCATGTAGCAGCACAACTGAACCCATATGTCTGAATAGCTCTATAATAATAAGGCTTTTTTTTTTTTTTTCAAAGCCAAATGCAAGGCATTTCATCATGCACACAGTGGTGCTAAATATAAATTTTGAAGTTTCTAGTAGTTATTCCAAATACAGACTCTTCTTTTTCTCTTGTCATTGAGAGCCAAACTAGGAGAGGTATGTCAGAGAAGCTGTATGTGATTGGTATGCTTCACCTGGATGGCTGGGATCCTTATGTTCTTGGTTGTCTGACCTGGCAGTGAGGTGACAGGTAAGTGCCAAGATGAGACGGCAGTGTGGCACAGTACCTCCTCCATGTCTCTGCTTTTTTGTGGACCTGCCTGGGTCTCTCTCCCCCATAGCTGCTCAGCGGTAGTGGAGTTGGGGCTGAATTCATGACATTCACCCTGAGCTGTCTGGTGGCAGGGGTAGAGAGAGAAGCAGCCCTAGATAGGACAAGAGGAAGAAGAGAAGGCCTAAGGGTGACAGCAGCTTGTTAATGAGCAGGAGTCTGAATAAGCTTCTGTAATCGTGGTTGGTGGTGTTCAGCATCTGAGAGGGAGCTGGGAGAGGGGAGCTCGTGTATGAATTGTGGGATCTCTGACAAGCACATGGATTGTAACTTGTCAGAAATGGGAGCTGAAGAAGACCTCTCCCCAGCTTGTCATTTGTGTATTCTGAAGACATGGGACTGCTCTGCTGTGCAGTAAGGGCAGCAAAGAGATGAGCTTTCCCAGAGCATGAGACAAGTGAGCACCATGTGCATGAAACCAAGGTGCTACTGTGAGTTTTTTCTACTTGGGTTACTTTGAGCAGAGGGCTTCTCCAGATTAGATCCTCCATTTGCTCGTGGGTACTATGCAGAGTCTCATCGTCTCTGCCCCTTCAGGATCCTCCCTGCCATGCACTGTTACTTGAACTGTACGTTTTAGACAGAACAGTAGCATCTGGTTCAGTGGGTCCCAGATAACCTCAGCATCACACAGCAAAAGCAAAGGCTGTGGCAGGAAGTGTGAGACAAGGACCGGTGATGTGTGTCTCACCAGAGAGGTGTCTGAGGCACGGCAGACCTGCTGCTGGGAGGTCTCCCAGGTTCCTCTTTGTGCATCACAGTGGGTATCTGTACAGGTTTTCCTCTTATCAGCCCTGTTGCTAAGCCCCCAACACAACAAAATCCTCATATGTGTTTGCAGGATCTTGGACATTCCTTCCATCTCTTGGCAGGTGAAAGCAGAAAATCTCCACGGATGTGCTGAAGAAAGAGTATTCCTGTGTTTCCCTGTCACCGCAGATCTGACAGTCCCCACGGGGCCATCCCAGGAGCTCCAGAAATCCTGGACATGACTCTTGCAGGTGTTGGACTATTCCTTCCCCAGAGGTACTACAGGCTGCAGAAACCACATGTACCTTGTCTGTTATTGGATTCAGAGCCTTTCTGCAGCAGTTCCTGATTTCAGCATGTTTCTGTAACCTGCTTTTTGTAATTTGTGGGTTACTTTAAATGGCCCTGTCACAGAGATAGCATCTCTAGTTGAGGCTCTGACATCAGCTATGTTTGGGGACAGGCTAATGGCTGAGGTGAACTTTTAATCTGACACAGAATAGTCTTTTTTATGGTCTCTTTGTACTGGAAGCTGCAAAAAACAGTGTGGTAGTTTTCTGCCACACTCTTTTGCTCTCTTTTCCCCCTCTCTGTGGCCTCTGATTAAACCTGACGTTGTGCAGCTGGTCGGTGGCTGTAGGGTGCCCTGAAGGCCTGGGTGTTGTCTCAGGGCAGAGGACCAGCCCCATGGGAGCTGGATGGATTGAGCTGAAAGGGGGATCACCTGCAGGTTGTCTCTGAAGCAGAGACAGGAGGAATGAGAATGAAAGTCCAGTTTCCTTCTCTTCTCCTGATTTGCCTTATTTAGCATCCAGATGAGAGCTGGTCAGGAGAAATTCCCTGGGTGCAAATTTCTGTGGAAACTGTGTCAAATGGGTGATGTCAGGAGGTGGGGAGAAACACCTATGACCTGTGTCTGGCCTGTCTGCTTTCCTAAGACTTGACACGAGACCTCTCTGCTCTGGTCTGTGTGGTGGGGAAGAGCCTCTCATCTGTCAGACATGGTGGCAGGCAGCGTGGTGTGCATCCATTGAGGTGAGTGGCACACGTGCTTTGGGGTGCATGTTGGCTTTGAGAATGGGCTGCCATCAGTAAAATTATGTCTATCCAGAGCTGCAACACAGCCTCTTGGTTTCTCTGCTGCTCCAGGACCACATAAACCAGCTGCAGCTGGCTGGATGTTGCGGATCAGGCTGACGGGCTCTCTGGTGTGTTGGTCCCAGGCAGCGGCCATGCTGTGCTGTATCACAAAAACATGGAGTATGAGTGCTGCAGGACAGCATGTGGGACAAGGGCCAGTGGAGCAGGTATTTGGCAGGCCTGTACTTTGGGGCTGTCTGGAAATCCTATGTATGTCCATGGTCCTGGTTGTCTGTAGCTGGGAGTCTGCAGGTTTATTTCCATTTTACAGATCTGTGTGGGGCTGTGGAGTCCCCGACACAAGAAAGCCTTCATCTATGACCAGGCGTCCTGGTCACTCTTGCTATGCCAGTACAGCCTGTTTTGTCCACAAGTCTTTTGCTCTGAACATGATCTTCAGGAGGACTGTGATTGTGCATGTACCATCCTAAATAAGTGACAAAGTAGCTGTGATTTCACAGCTTAGCTGTTTGAGAAACAAAGAGCATGACAGTCTCTATCACCACATAAGCATACACCTTTCTGTGTTTATCTTTGCTATTTTTTGCTTGCTATTGCTATTTCTTTGATCAAGAAAGAGTTTAGAGTTCAAGCATAGCTCTCTGGCTAGTTTCATTTAACAAAGAATTCATATTCTTCTGAATATGAATCTTTGTCAGTCTCTGGGGTCCTGCTACCCTGACCCAGAAGCATCTCTCAGGCTTGCCCCCCCATTCCTGCCTTGTGGCTGCACAGTTAAACTCTCCCCAGAGCCACTCAAAGTGTGTTTAAAAAACAAATCTCGTGTGAATAGCTATAGGTGTGGATTGGATAGGTAAGCTAACATGGCTGCAAGCCTCTCCCTCCTTCCAGTGCTGCACAGTCCCGGTTGTACCTGCCCTGGCAACCTATGATATAGCCATGGCTGTGCTGCCCCACGGCGAGGGGATGGATGGATGGATGGACAGAAGAGCAGACTGCCTGCAGCCAGCAGTGTTTCCTGGCCCAGGGGCTGGTGCTGGGGCAGGGAGCCCTCAGGACCCTGCAGAGCCGGCTCTGTGCATCGCTGGAGCCGCGGGGTTATTTTCCATTTCTGCTCATTCTGGTGTTTAGCTCTGCCGCCTCCCTCTGCGTGACGCTAGGCCTGTGTATTTCCACAGTTAACGCTGACATGCATTAACGACAGTAAAAATAGGTGTGCTGCTTACGCTTACCAGCCTATTGAAAGGAAGACGTGCAGAGTTAGTATGTACAAATTTCTTCATAATCCTTCACAGCTTATTTCCTGCTCTACTTGCTAGCTCAGGTTTTCCAATCTCCTGTGTGCTGTCAATGCCTCATGTCATGTAAGGAATGAATCTCCATTCTCCTTTCATGATGCTGTCAAGTGGCTGAAAGGACAGAATGGCCCTGTGAGCTTGCAGCTCACCAAATAAAAAATATTTTAGTTCACTTTCCAACTACAAGTTCTTGTCTTTTTTCTTTTTTTTTCTTTTTTTTTTTTTTCCTTCTTCTACTTGTGGTTTCTGTTAAGCCTCACAAGGTATTTTTTGTCTGCAATAATCACACAAAACTTTATGCATCTTTTTATAAAAACGGGAAGTGAATTCTCTGGTTAGCCAAGTGTGGTGTGAGAATTCAATAGCCAATGTTAGAAATTAGTGTCTTATCTCATCTAAAAAATTAGTTATATATGAAATCTGAAAAGGTTACCCTTAAGAGGAGGCTACTGATTGATGACAACACAGATTGTGCATGTGCTGTCATCTTTATCTTGACTGTGATTTCTTTTTTTTCCTTTTTTTTTTTTTTTTTTTTTAGCTAGTAGGATGTGAGGGACAGAAGGAGCCTAATGGGACTTCATATACTGCGTGATGTATGGGGCACTTGCAGTCAGAAATATTGAACTCATAAATGTACTCATTTGCCCTGGAGTCACTGAGAGGGAGACTAAATACAGGACACCGCAATGTCACAGTCATGCAGAGTCACTTCTGTAACAACAGAGCTACAGCAGAAAGGCCATATTTTTCTTTGATTTTGCTGCAAATCTGTAAATGAGCCCTGTGAGGCTGCTATGATTGGCTGGAGGAGAAGGTGAACTTCTGCTGGATTTGGCTGTATGCAGATTGCTTTTGCATTTTGTTGTTTTTCTGAGACTCTGAATGTTTTGGGGTGCTATTTTGAAGTGACCCTGCTCATGCTGTCTGTTCTGTCTCGTGTCTCTACCACAGCACTGCAACCCTAAGCTCTACCAGCTTGCCCTTCAAGCATGAAGTGAAATGAAGTTGAATCTGCACACCCGAGGCAGCTGGTTAGCCCCAGTCTTGCAGTGGTATGAGAGATTTTCTTCATGTCATTTCAGCAGCACAGAAGGAAATGAAAGTGTTTCTTGCTTTAAATACTTTTTTCTCTCCCCATGCTCTGCGCTGCTGTGAGTGTCTGAAGACTCACTTCACTGCTTTTCTCAGAGAAGGCTATTTCTGTCACATCTTAGATCAATTTAGGCCTGTCCTGTGCATGTACGATAAAGACATGATGGTGCTCTGGTAGCCTTGGGCAAACTTGTAAATTTTAGACCCTGGGAGCAAGAGGTGAGATGTCATTGTCGTGAATTGTCATTGCTAAGAACTCAGAGGGGCCAAACCAGTGGCTGAAATGTGGAATTATCAAGCAGAGCCAAATTGATTGAAAAATAGTGGACACCACAGCACAAGGCGTCTGACAATTTCTCAGAAATGCGTGTATACATGTAATTCCACTGTCTGGAGCTTCCTTAATGCGCTGTGTCTTTCTCTGTGCCCAGAGAAACAGCACGAAAGCTAACATTCCCAGCCACATCCTGAACTGCTGTCACAGTTATTGCCCAGCACATCTGCTAAGTGCATCTAAAAACATCCAGATGTTGGCTGTAATGCTGCAGTGGTTTGCTTCTTCCAATGAGTGAGATGGTTTCTGCTGTGCTGCTGTGTAATCCACCTGGGCACTCAGTGCAAGATGCCAGCGTGCTTTAAGCCATCTCAACAAGTGCAAACAAAGTATCTGGCCCTGTGTGGCCCGTAGATAACTGGTTCACAGTAGTTCTTCAAGATTGGCTTTTCAGTCTCGTCTTTGGGATCTGCACTCCAAAGAGAGCCGCGGTGGCTTTTGGGCTGCATTCAGTGTAGTTTTGCAATGCAACTTAACATTCTGTAACCTTTATTCTTTGCCTGGGGCGGCTGTGCAGAGCCCTTTCCTGCACGACAGGTGCCATTCGGTCACTAGAAGAGCCCAGCAAAGTTCAGCCTGGCAACATGGCCTTTGTGTACAGAGGGAGAGCCTTCTCCCACACCTACTGCTGGTGAGACTCTCTGGGAGCGACTGGAGTTGATATTCCAGAAAATCAACTGGTCTACATGTTCAGTGCTTTATCTAACTGGACTGATTTCTCTTCCCTGGGTGGAGATGCTGTACTTTGATAAACTGGAAAAGGATGAAAGAAAAAGGTGTTTCGCCTTTGCCCGGTTTCGGCATTAGCATCTTCCTAAATGGAGTGAGCTGACCAGGAGATATTTTTGTCTCTCCTCACCTCTCAGCCCTATTCTCACGCTTGCAGCTAGCTGCAAGGTGCGGGACTTTGCAGAGCACATTGTGGCTTGTGTTGGTTCAGCCCAAGTTCAGTCACCCAAAACCTTGCAGGTCTATTTTGAAACATTATTCAATCTGTCCACTATGGGGTTTCTTTTCTTTTTTTTTTTTTTTTCACTCTTGCTTCTGACATCATTTCCTGAATGCTATATTCACTGAGCTCTGTAGCCAGATCGTCTTCTCAGCATATGATGCAAGGAGCTCGTTAAAATGGATTTCAGCTCTCCTTTTGCTCTGCAGTGCTTCCTGGTGATAATAACTGTTACTCATGGTAAGTGGGATTTTTCTTTATGAAGTTGGCAGAGATTTGCCTAGATGAACAGACACCTTAATTTTGCTCTAAGATCTTTAAGAACTCTACCAGGTTTGAGGAGACATCAAATAGTGTAACTGCTAATGCATGAAAGGGGCAGTCAGAATGAAGTAAGACAGATTATTTTTTTTTAATAAACGAATGATAACTAACAATATAGTACTTTCTCAGTGTAGTGCGTCTGTAAAAGCATTTCGGCGGAGAACGTAAGGTCCTTGTATGCAGAACGCTGGCTGGAGAGCAATGTGGTCCTGCTCCTAACGCTTGGTGTGACCTTGGGTTAGTCCCCGAGCTGCTGTCTCCCTGCCACTGACCCAGCTCTGATCTGCGTACAACAACTTAATAATGCACAAGGATACTGTGAGACTTGTTCAAGATAAAACTGTGACCTTACTCTTTGGGTAAAAGCAGCTGTGCAGGCAGCAGTTGTTTTTGCCAACCTCTGTACAAGATCCGTGGCATTGATACCCTGAGGATCTTTCTTTGCAGAATATCTCAGCTCTGAGGGGGGGTGGTTGATGGCTGTGTCAAATATGGGGAGCCAAAAGACCAGCTACTCAGCCTTTTGTCACCCTGTGCGCACGGTGTGCGCACCACTCCTGTGTTATTGGGGGGGAAAGTTGGCCTTCCTAGAAGGCTTCCCACTTCCCTGATTTTCAATTACTGGTGACCCCAGCCTGTCATGAGGGGTGGGTCTGTCCCTCTTACATCTCACCTGGGCATTTGCCTTTCTGGGAGGCAGCTGAGAGGGGATGGATGGACACAGCAAGCTCACTGCCCACACTCTGTGCCTCTCCTTTCAGGCTCTGCCACCTGGACCGGTGTGCTCAGCGGCGGCTCAGCAGTCTTTTCTGTGGGAATTCAAAGTCTGCAGAACCTCTCCAGGATGAGCAAGAGGGATGTGAGATGCTTGACAGATGTCTTAAATGATACTTTGTTGGCCGAGTGCGGCACTTCTGCTGGCAGATGCCTGAACTTGCAGAATGGTTCCCTAGTGCTGAGAAGTGTGGAGAAAGAGGACGAAGGAAAATACGAGTTCGTTTTTCACAACACCACCAGACTTTTTACACTGCAAGTATTTGGTAAGTGGCCTTCTTAGCAACAAATAGCTTTTGAACTTGTGAGCCTGGCTGGGAGCTGGTGCCTTGAAATTCTTCCTAAGAGACTGCTTGAGCTTGCAGGAGCTATAGGTGCCTCTGGAACAGCTTTGTAAGCTTCTGGAACCTCAGGGAGCAGTTATGGTGAGTGTAAAGTAAAGGGTGCTTTTGGCATCCACATTGCTAGTCTCTCCTGTCTGTTGAGTCTTCCTTGAAGTAGCAGTTAGTTGAGCTATGTGCTATTTTTCCCTGATGTAAGAGACAGCAGTGTGAAGTGTTTGTAAAGTTGAGCCTACAGTATGCAGTAGCTGGAAGTTTCAGTCCATTTCCAGAGTATTCTTCCTGATGGCTTGCACTAAAGCTCTCACTGACCGACAGCATTTTGCTGCCGGTGGACACACTTCCTTAAGGAGTTAACCTTACCTGACTTGGCTCTGGAAACTGAATTGGACTTCTGTGCAGGTCTGGGTTGAGGTGTGCTGGATTTTTCCCCTGCTTCATGCAGCTGAGGAAAGGTACTAAAGGACTCCAGGTGTGACTTTCTGATTCTTAGCTGCACCCGAGCAGCTTGGAGGTCAGCATCTTCTGGGTCTGTTCGCAGACCAGCCATGATACCTTACGATGCCAGTTTCCTTACTGTTCTCCCTGTGGCCTTAGAATTGCTGCTTCCCTTTGTGTGCCTGCTCATCCATCTGCAGGGTGAGCAGACAGAAACAAAGTCGCTCTGTACAGGATACAGCTCATTGCTTGAGTTAATACGGAGAAGGCTTAAATGGGTTTGCCCCTTTGCTGAATAGTGCTCCAGACAGCCAGTGACCATTGCTCTGGTCCTCATCTCCACCGTTCCTTTTGCAGGGCTTTCACTTACCCGAGCTTCTAAGAGAAATTGAAGCATGTGAAATTGTAATGAAAATGTCTGAGCAAACTGGTCTCAGTGAAGACAAATGAATCCTTATACGTTTCTGGTGCAAACAGGCGGAACTGCCGTGCAGAGTAGGTCAAAGATGTGACTCCTTGGCATGAAGTCAGGGGCTTAGACTTGGAAGCAGGCAAAGACCGCAGAAGTGTCCTGAGTTTAACCTCTATTTCAGTGGATTTGCTTTGGGAACTTTTGTCTCCTCCTTGTGTTCTGTTGCCACACCCAAGCCAGGGAAACGATTTCACAGCAAAGATACTCCTTTTAGCTGAAGATGATGTCCTAGTTGAGGAAACTGATTTCTGAGCTTATTTACATGGATGTTGCATAGATATTCTCAATGTTACTGTGATAAAACCGTACCACTTCTCTGTGTAGTCTGTATTTGCAAAGGCAAATGTAGGAAATAGGTTGGCTTCTTGTAGTAGACCGAAAGAGAAATTCGGGAAAATGTAATAAGATCAATGATTCATTATTTCATTCTAAATTGTCCTAGTCTGGGTCATCCTATCTAACTGCAGGTGTCTGGTGTTGGTACCTATGTTGGGCATGATTTGTACTAGTTCCTCTCTCGAATGGAAGAAGAGACAGAGTGACAGCAAAAATACAAACCTCTAGTGGACGAGAGGGCTGAGTCTCTTCTGAAGCTATAGTTATCTGCTGATTACAGAGAAGGCATCTGGCTAGCAGATGCTTTGGGTGTTTCCGCCATCCTTTGAGATCAGGGGCTTTTTTTCCTTTTTCAGTTTCAATAAGGAAAACTAAGAGATGCCAGATTTTTGTGGCATCCCCAAAATAGGGACCAAGGGTCACTAGCAGGGTTGGGTGGGCTCTGCTAAGCATTTCAGGGCTGGGGTCAAGCACTGAAAAGTCTGGTTACTTATTTCTGTGCTCCCTGGCTGCCAACAAATGCGGTGGTAGTAAGACTGCCGGCAAGGGAAGCTCCTGTCCAGCTCGCGTTCACTGCTGAGTCTGCTCCTCACCTCTCTTTCCTCCCTATTCCCGTTGCCCCATGCTGTGTGTGACCAGAGCCGGCCATTGGTATCCAGTGCTTCCCTAATGGGACTGGAGAGCTGTCCTGCGACGTGACCAGCAACGAGACCACCAGGTTTCAGTGGCTGCTGAATGGCACCGCGCTGAGTGCCCCTGAGGCTTGCGTTAAGGATGGTGGGAGGAAGGTTCGCCTGGACAAAACCGTGCCCGGAGAATTTGTATGCGAGGTTTGCCACGGGAACAGCATCACAAGGACCAGGCCTGTTGTGCTGTCTTGCAGCTATGGTGAGTAACGGCTCCTCCAGAAAAATCTCCTTTTTGGTCTCTTGCAGCAGAAAACTAAGGAGTTGTTGCTGTCTGCGTAATACCAAACTCTTCTGTCCTCTGGCAGCTGCCTTCCAGACTTACCACATCCCCCCTTTAGAAAGTGTCCTCTTGACTTCCTTCTCCCTCCTGTGTCTCAGACTGACACAGCCTACAACCACAGAAGGGATGAAAGTTTGTTCAGGAGGTCCTTTTACCCAACTCTGCACCAAGGAGGGATCTTTGTCTGTTTTCCTGCTTCCCAGTGATGGAGACCTTGGACCTCCCTGTGTACTAATCCTCTATGCCGGTTTAGAAACATGAGCTGCTTCCTGCTCTGATGTTCATCCATTACCCGGATGGCCTTCCAATTTCTGCAAAATCCCTGTAAAAACACCTCCGCTAGTTCAGCCCTGTTGCTGCTGGACCCAGCTGAGTTTTGCCTTGTCTTTTTTCTTACCTAGGCCAGCTGCACAAAGATTTACCAGTCTATGCAAATGGCTCTCCATCAGCCCCACACTATCAGAGGTGGGGTAAAGACAAGTCATTTACTTATGAAATGTGGGGTTTTTTTTTCACCTCCATGTTCCTGCTCAGATATGTAATTCTGTGAGAAGGCTGTGACTTTATCCATTTGCAAGCCCTCTGTAAATGCTGAGTACTCTGCTTGAAAGAGACTATAGTTTAATGAGACAGAAAATCTGGATCCTAGGACTGATCAAAACTGCCAGAACCTTATGATGCAAAGCACCGGTCTGTGTTGTAAACCTACATTTACTTAAAAAAAACAAACAAACAAAAAAACCAAACCAAAACCAACCAAACAAAATTATTTGATAACCTTGGGTGTGATTTCACTTGCATCTCTAGTAGCAAAGGTTTTTCTCCTCTCTGGCAGCAAAGATGATCATCAAAACTACATCAGTGGCATAATTTAACCATAAGGTTTTTGACTCATTTAGCTGTAATTAATTTAATCAGATTTGCTACTAGAGAAATTGTACTGTACAATAGCACCTAGCATTTTAGAAGTTGTCTGAGACGCTTCAACTTCAGACACTGTCCTGTCTTCTATGGCTGGCATACAGTTAGTGTGAAAGCAAAATTACTGACATAAACCCCGTGTCATGTGTGCTGGCATTCAAGAAAATGCTGTGGGCTGTTCATGCCTGATCGCGTTGGTGCCGCTGGCCAATCTGTGTGAATCTGGCATTTGTGATTGTGGAGCAGTGATCTTAATTGTGCCCAGTTGAATTGGTCAGAGGTTGTTCAGCGTAATCAGACTCAAGTTGGTTGGGGAGCGAGGATGCGAACATCCATGAGCTGTTCAATCAAGCCCTGTGATAAATCACGCGAGTGCTGACAGTAACCATTGTTTATTCTGGGTGACTGCCCAGTCCCCTGGGTGTGATATCAGTTCCCCATTTCCTCTTGAAAAGCTCACATGGGGAATTTAGTGATAGCTCTGTTGGGAGGGACACGTGCATGAACACATATTTTGAAGAGTCTAAGAGCAAGAAAGTAGCAGCGATTCTACTTTTTAGTCATCAAATGCAACCAAATTTGTAAAAACTGAACTAAAGCAATTCTGAATACTAGTAAAATGAATTGAAGAGAGAAATGAATTCAATTAAATTAATTAAAGACCAGTTCATTATTTTTGTGGTTTTTTTATTGGCTCCAGGCAAAGGACTGAATATAGGTTTTTTTCCACTGTAGGTATAAGATCTATGTAAAAGCACCTATTTGGGCAACCTGATGGCTGATGAAATTAATTTTGAATAATTCTTAGCATAAAACAATTTGGCAGAAATACAGTAAACTTCCCAGGCACCAAAGGGCTCTGATCACACACGATCTAAAGCAGAGGATTCAGAAGTTAACAAGTCAATATAAATAAAAGGCTTTTATTGATTCATTGCTTGTTTTATTACTGGTTTATTATGAATTTTTAGCACCACATTTTGTCTCAAAAAGACCTTTTTAACAAATTGCAGATTTTTAGGAAAAAATATTTCCAACATATATTTATGCCTTTGACAATATTCTCTAAGCTTTCATCAAAAAGGAAATAAAACTATTACGGAAACGATTTCTCATTTGCTGAAAGTTTAATTTTGAGTATAGATTTTTTTTTTTTAAGTTGGTAACTGTTCCTAAAGAGATTGGAACAAGCACTCCGAAAATACTTTGAGTATGTGTGATTTCACACAGAGAAGCACCTGTGTACAGTTGTTTTTACTGTTCTGGTGAGTATGTGGACTATGACAGCGTGTAATATGTCCTGGAACACTTGAAATACTTCCCAGCCTTTGGGGATACGCAGCAATTTGCGCGTTTGGGGTCTCAAAAACAAGCTCCAGATGAGCCTGTTGGTTTCTGCAGCGCAGTGCTGTGCAGGCATGTGCGCAGCTGAAAAGAAGCCAAATGGTTCCAAAAGGGATGGCGTACATTTACCTAGGGAGTTTTAAGGAATTTGTATTATAGTGATAGTTGAGCTTTTTTCATACGGGAAGAAGAGCGTTCCTACTGGCTGCCCCAGGTTGGAGAGAATTGTCTCAGTGAAGGAGCAAGTACGGACGAGTGTCTCTCTTCTGCAAGTCTGTGATGCCCTCTACCAGCTTCCCTGCTCAGCAGTAACCTACGTGCAAGTCTGACCCGTCAAAGCAACCCTGAGCAAGGGACTCCGAGCTGGGTAATAATTACCACGGACTTGTGTGTGGCCGCCTTCTGCTCAGCCATCTGTAGCCTTTGCCTCCTGCTAGGTGTTTCGCATGATCTCGGTTGGGAAGGGGAATAAAGAGAAATCCTTCCCCGAGCAGCAGTGAGGCTGGTTTTGTACAGCTCTGACTTGGGTGGCTGGAGTCTCTGGCGCCTGAGGAAGTGCAGGCTCTGATCAGACCTGCTTTGAGGTTGGTGTAGTCGTTACATGGCTGTCCTAAGTGGATTCTCTGGGGTCTGATGCAAGCTCTGAGGATAGACTCTGCAGCTTTTCTTTCAGCAGGAGATGCTAGCTTAGGTCTCCCTCCTCTTCTCAGCTGCCTGTTTCATAAAGCTTGTTGAAATGTAGTATCTTTCAAACCACCACCTTCCCTGTTAAATTTGATTAAAATTTACGAATTGTCTTAGACGTTACTGGTCAGAGTAGGCAGAAACAAACGCACACAGCTTAGTCATGCAAGCCACTTAAGGAAAAATTCCATACCCTAATTAAATGGTGTGACACAAATCACAATGTGCCAGTTCACAGTATCGGCTCCCCTGATGCAAACCAAAGCAACAGTAATATCCACATGCTATAATCTGCTTCTGGGTTTTTCCCATTTGGAGAAAGAAGCTTGTCCACCCTGGTAACTAACAATGTTGTGTCCTTCTTGCAGGAGACCTGCTGCAGTACCCATGGTTCATTTACATCCTGGCAGGGTGCGCAGGGGGTGCCGTTATCCTGGTGGTGGTGGTGTCCTCAATCATATGTTGCTGCATGAAGAGGAAACACAAGTTCATCCCAGTGCCTTCAGGTGAGTGGAGGATGCTGTTGACCCCTGGGATGAGTCCTCACAGAGGATTGTGTCTGTGCAGGCTGGGGTTGAAATAGGCTGCTTGTCTTCCAGCCAGCCCTCCCTTGACCTGGTGGAGCAGAAAGCTGCTTGCTGATAGGCAACTGTTATGACCTTGAATTAAACCCTGCTTTTCCCTGTTTCACCTCACACTTGCTACCACGTGCTCCTGGCCGTAAAGAAACACAGCAAAACCTTTTGTATAGGCAAGATAATTGAGCCTCGTTCAGGTCTGGTCCTGAAGTGACCTGAAGGCTTCTGATGGCAGTCATTTGTCAGCACCAGTCCCTGAATGCAATCTGCCCATGCCCAGTGAGGTCACCCCAAGCTGTGATCCTGCCAGCATGGCCAGGCTGGTCTCTGACAGGTTGGCAGTGACCCTCTGTACTTGGCATCTGCCTGCTCTGGGAATGGAGCCAGTGCCACAGGAGGAGGAGATGCAAGCATGTTTTGGTGGTCTGGCTTTGCAATGAACATGACGAGGCTGCTGGGATGTGGGGGGGACCTCTTTCCTTCAAGTGTCTGGTTTTGGTTTTACAGAGGAGGAGAAGGATGATGGATTAACAATGTCCGTGGTCTCCAGTGAAGGTGTGAAGAGCCCCCCCAATGGAGACCATGTCGAGGCTCAAGCTGCCCAAATCGACTGCCCTCCAAAGCCTGGTGGGTCCGGTGACTTGTTTTAAGTTGGACAGATAGCTCGTTTAGGAAGGTGAAGGACAAAATGGATATCCGTGGCTGATGGAGGAGGAGCTGACTGTAAAGAGGGCTCTGGGACTCAGTAGTGCAGGGAGGGTGCTGCATCTTGTCCAGACGACAGAAGTTGCAGCAGGTCATTTATCACTACCTTGTTCGTGCTCGGCTTCTGCGCAGGAGTAATTCTTGCCCTCACCCAGCTGTGAGATGTAGCAGCAGCCATCTCCTAAGCACCCCACAGCGGGTACTGCCAGCAGACTGTCTGTTCCAATATCTCCTGTGCTAAAATACACATCTCAAAAACAGCGACCTCCCCAAAACTTAACAGTTTTCCCAGAATTTTATCACACATACCCCCTTCTCATCAGTAATATTTTATAAGAATCAGCATTGTTTTTGTGAGCAGTCATCTTCAGGACAGGATTCACCAATATGCTGAGCTGTAAACACAGCTAAATCCTATCAAAGTCAGAGGCTTGTGTGTTTTCTTAAATTGGGGCTAAAGTGGGAATACTCTCACATCTTAAATCCTTCAAAGAAATGGAGAATAAAACCCCACAGCTTTAGCATAGTATGGTCAAGACAGTGCAGTGACAAAAACCTTTCAGAAATCTCCTGTCTGTGGGCGCTTGATAATAATGCTCCACTTTTTGCATTGTTTCCCTTGATTTTGTTTCACGAACATGAATGCTGGCAACACCTTCCCTGGTAATGCACCACCATCAACTGAAGTAACTCTAGCAGGGACATCATGAACTGGAGCAGCATTACATGGGTCATGGCCTCGTCTCAGCAATGCTGTCTCCACTTCTGATGACCTTCACTGTACCATGCACAGCCTCTCAGCAGCTCAGCTGTGCTTTATGTCTAACCTTGGATGCTGCTTTGCTTTGCTCTGCTTTCAAAATATTAAATGCTACTCATGAACATAGTGCAAGAAAAAAAAAAAAAGGTGCAAACCATTCGGGTCATTGCTTAATACTAATATACTAAGTGTATTAATATATTGAGTGTAGAACTTTTTTTAAAATAAATTTACACATTGTTGATTTGACTAACAAAGTATCCCATATTTAAATATTCTACAAATAAGTTAAAAAGCAGAGGTCCATGTGGAAAGTGTTTAGGCGAGAACGTATTAAATGTGTGCTGTTAGCCAGCTTTAATTACTCAGATGTAACTGAATAGATTTGGCTTTTGTAGTTTGGTATATTTTGGGCAGTTGAGCCTAGTGACCTTCAGCACCAAAGCATCTAAAGCCAGAATGGACAGCTCAATAAATGAGTAGTTACAAAGAAAATTGAAATTTGGCTTGCAGATGCCTGGGGAGAGGGGACTGAGGGGGTTAGGCAGCCTTGCAGCATCAGGGACTCGGGGGAGGATTTCCATGAGGCTGAGCACAGTGCAGGCACTGGGAAACCATTTCTCCTTTCTTTTCCAGATACTACCCGGACTGATCAAAGTGTTGAACCGCAGCCACTGGTAGAAGAAAACTTACCGGTGGGGAGAGAACCTGAGGAAATGCCAGACCCAGAGGTCATAGTTGATGTGGAAAGCCAGGAAAATGCCTCAGACTGTTTCCCAGATCCAACTGATGATTGATCTGGCATGCTTGCTGTTCCACCCTGTCTTGAAGCCTACGACACCTAACCTTTGCATCCCATAGTCTCATTGTGTGTAAGAATTGGTCTGGAAAATTTTAGCAGGGGAAAAGATGTGAGGTGTCAGGTCTGCTAACCTCATTTTTTTAAAAAAAAAAAGAAAGAAAAAATATAAAGAAAAACATACGCGTGGCTTCAGGGCCGCACTGCCGTGGGCTGACACATTCACTAACAGACAAAACTGGGCAGCTTTTTGATGCTTTGGCTGTTAATAGACCTGCAGCTAAACTGTGGAGCCCTAGAGGACAGCCTGAAATAAGATGGGCAGTTCCTCCTGCTCCCTGCCCACCCCATGCCTTGCCACGTCTTTGTCAGCCAGCGGCTCCTGCAAGGGGCAGGCATGACAGGTGGATTGAGGTGGCTTGCTAGTCCCAGACAGAAACAAAGACCTGCCAGAAATTTCCTGAAAAAGCCTCTTCTCGGGAGATTTCAAGGCATTTTTCACAATCCCTGCGAAAAAAGCTCGATGGAGGTTTCAGCTAGGTATCTGCTGTGCCGGGTGTTTATCTGAATTGCTCCTCTGAGCTCCAGACCCTTTGTGATTTGGTCCTCACTGCTTGCTGCATGGGGCCAGGAGTGGTGTAGGGGCTGCTGCGTGCAGACCCCAGGAGGTGACGCTGACTTGCTCACCTTTCGATGCCCTGTAATGGCAGGGGCTACTGATTACTTTTTGCCAGAACCTAACTGCTAAGGTTCCCAGCAAGTTAAAACGGCTCAGTCAGTAGCTTGCTTGCTTGCAGCAGAAGGGTGCGTGGGGCTTGGGTGTGTAATTTTGGCAGAAATGCTGATTATAGTGCTGAGATCATTGATCAGTGCAAGCATTAGTGCCTTTAGTGTAATGGTTTAGCTACTGCAAGCTGATTAAGCTGGCCATCTGCCTGTGTGTGTAGGCTTTTTCAGTGCTGCATTATTTGCACAGACGGCAACAATTTATAGAATCTCTTAGGCAAGTCTTGCTGCTACGCACGTCCTGTTCTGCTCGGGGGAGGCTTGCGAGTGGAACAGCTGGGGTAGACCTGCAGGGAAGAAGGACTAGGTGAGGAGAAAGCAAGGACTCGGTTGCAGGCAGCAGGTAGCTGAGTCCCTGGCAAAGCTGCCAGGGGCTGCAGGGCTGTCAGGCTGCAGGATGCACTGCCAGAGCAAGGTAGTTACTATGTAAGTTCATTTTGGTAGTCAGAATGAGGCGTGTTAGTGTTGAAGAAGCCCAGTGGGCTAGAAAGGCATGATAGAGTAAAAGCAGAGATGGTACAGATGGAGGCTGAAAGGGCTTTATGCTGTGCTGACATCATGCCATGAATCCCTTGGGAAAGGATTTAAGGTATGTCTTGTAAATGCCGCTCAACGAGGTCTGCAGGTAACCCAGCAAAGTCAAACCCAAGCTGCACACTTCTCTCCCAGGCAGGGGAGCTGGCAGACGGCTGCACGCTTACCTGGGGGTCCTTCGTGTCCCTGTACGTGGCGAAGCTCTGCATCGGCGATGCCCAACCATAGGTGGTTGTTCTTGTTGTTTCCTTGTCCTGTGACTCTGTTTAGAAGATTTTTGGATCTCGTGTGCAGTTTTGGTGGTGATTCAGCCTGTCTTTGCTTTTTAAGGCTGCCGTAGAAATCAGATTTTCCACGGTAAGAGGGAGATAATAATTCTTTTCCTCATGGTGCTGCGCTATCTCCTTTCAGTACAAACATTCCTCAAAGGCTGTGAGTTGAATGACAAAAACGTGATGCCAAGCGCTTGGGGTGGCAGCTGCCTGTAGGCATCACAGTGGCAGTGACGGGGTGAACGTCAGCGAAATGGGGGGACGGAGTCAGCTTTGCTCTCTTCTGCACTTTCTGGCGGGGCAGGCAGGGGACAGTCGACTCCGGTACATACTTCAAAGGCTGAACCATGTTCTGAGCTGCACTGGAGAAGATACCAGCGTTTTGGGTGCTGAGGGCGACAGAGCTGGGCCAGCCTTGTCCTGCCGGGCTGGTGCGTCCCGGCTCCAGCTTGCCCCAGTTCTGCCTTGCTGCTGTCAGCCTGGAGAGGGCTGGGGGTACACTGATAGCTGTTAGCATCACCGCTGGTGTAACCCCAGTCTGGAAAGGATTTTTTTTCCCATTGAGATGGGAATCTGTGACTTTGAGATGTCTTTGAGGCAGGTAGGACATGGCTGGTTTTCTGTCTTTCCCTGCTGAAGGTGCCGTTCAGCAACGGGGCAAAGGTTTCTCTTACTGTGAGGTTAGGAGAGAAGTCGTGCAGCCTGTGCTTTTCCTTTAACTGTATGTGTTCATGCCCAGCTATTGTTGTTTTTTGGTGTGTTTTTTCTTTTCCCTGTGATGATTTTGTTCCTAATAAAAAGATCTGTTTTCTAACTTGTTTTGGAAATTAAGTTCTGTTATTTAATAATTGTTTCTCTATGGTTTTCACTGGAAGTACAGGCTGGTTTCCAGATTTTTCAGCTGGCCAAATAAAGGAAAGATGATAACAAGTTACTGCTGACTAGAGCTAGCTCGGGTGCTCTAGGGAACGGAGATCGTAAGGACGTTCATTTGTAAGTCAGTCCAGGGGCGGCTGTAGGACAGTGGTATATAACTAAACCCCATCGGAGTGTGAGTGCTAAAGTGCCTGTGCATCCATGTGCACTGGCAGCTCACCAAACCCTGCTCTGGTGCCTTACTGGAACTGTGAGGCGCAGGGAGATCATCTTGTTTTACCCATCTTTATCCACCTGGGTTTTTTTGTGACACCTAAGCCACCTTAGCTGTGAGAGAGGATGCTTGACTGCTTAGCTCCTTTTACAAGTAGGAGGTGACTCTCATGCTCACCCTTAGACAAGTGGGCTCAGATGGTGGGTAAAACCAATGTCCTGATGGTTTGTGATCATATAAAATCCCTTGACTTTACCATTACAGAGTTAGCCTTGAAACTGGTGTGACTGGACATGGGTGATCCTGTCCTGCAGCCTGTGAACCCAGCACCCCATGGAGCCACCAGCCTGAATTTGATGTTATTTTCCAGCCTGACTATGGCACTGCATCACCCAGGCAATAACGAGGACGCTTTCAGGCCTGGGGCTATCTGGCAGAGTAACAGGTATGGTTGTACATGATGCTATCAGGAATTTGACCAGAAACAGAGATATCTGTGCTGCCTCTTCAGGGTTTCTGGTGACCTTGGGGAGGCTGCACCATGGCAGCCCTACCCTCTCCGGGTTGCTGAGGGAAGCCCTTGGTGCTGGGGTGTCTCTGGGTGTCTCTGGCCTCCTGTGGGGAGCTGGTGCTTTGCAGGGGAGGGGAGCCAAACAGAGAGCTGGCAGTCATGCTGTCCTCTCCAGCCACCGACCCTGGCTGGGGAAGGCTGGGAGTAGGGCAGGGTCCATCCCTCTGCTCATCGAGAGCTGGCAGGACAAGGGGAGCTCTGCTCTGGGAAATGCAGATGTTTTGGGATGTGGCTTCTTCCCAGCTGAGACAAGCCACCAGTGGTTTATAGTACTGTACAGAATGGACATTTAGGTTTGTATCCATGTCAGTGTTTTGTGGTGGGAAGAGAAAAATTTCCTGCCACTTGTGGTGTATGCTAAGCAACAGATGACATAAAATGTAACATGTAGACTTTTCATCATGTAATTCATGCAGTTTATGAATATAAAAGAAGAACAGAGGATGGTCTTGTTTGACTTAAGATATAGGTGAAAGCAAAAGCAGAAATGAAATGTGTTGTATAATAGCAAGCAGAGAAAGGGGGATGATCCCGTTAGATATTTTTTTTTTTTTTCTTCACATTCAGGATGAACTCACCTCCACAAAATTCTCAAGTCAGTAAAGCTCCCTATCACAGTAATGAAACAGTTTGTGCTCTGCTTTCCAACCTCTACCCCAGGCTGCCGTACCTGATGTCCCAGTAGCTGTGTACGTAGCCCTTGGGGTCCTCCCTTGGAGCCCAGCACAGGGGCAGAGGCTCCAGGGCAAGAGCCAGCAGTTTGTGGGCAGCTGGAGGACCAGCCCTCCTTGACACCATCAGCTCTACTGAAATAACAGATTAGAAGTTGGTGAGTCTGAGAACAGAAAGACAAAACTGATAGTGTTTACAATAGCAAATGAAATGTTCGTTGTAAATACTGGAGGCATGTGAGCAGTGGTTGTGTTAACTTCTGATTAAAATCTTGGTGTAGTTGAAAAAAACCCTCTAGATTTTAGGCATGTGCATAGTAAGTTCATGTCACTTTTTATGAATTATTGCAATTCATTTCAAAATAAGCAAACAAGAAGAGTTTGTGTGTAACTCAGCTATAGGATACAGCATCACTGATAGATATCTTCAAAACCATTTCTTTAACATTAGCCAACAAATTCTGGTGGTGCTACAAGATCCAGAAGTATAGGTATTACTACCACCAGGTGGGAAGGAGTGAGATGCCTCATAGACTTCCATAGATAAACACACAGAACTGGTAACAGAAGTGGGCAAGAAGAGCGGTGTCACCCATTTCTGTCTGAGATGGAAGCAAAATTTGGTGATGTGTCATCTCAGAGGTTTGGATTAGCGTTTGGGTACTGCTTGTGCCTTCGGCCACGCTGCTCAGTGCCTGGGTGCAATCAAACCCTGCCTGTACGAGGCTAGTGGTGGTGAAGTCCCTCCTGAAGATGTGCAATGCTCCCCTCTTGTCCTCTGGTGTAAAACAGGCTGGGAAACAACATCATCGCCCAGTGGCGACCCAGTGACCTTTGACAACCAGTGACTGCATCCTGCATCAGTTTTGTTGACAGTGAGCACTGTGTTTCCTTTCTGCAAGATTATGTGACTCATCTCTCAGGCAGGGGATGTGGCTGGAGACAGCAGGGGAGTGTTTACAGAGAACCTAGAAGACCCTTAGATGAAGCCCATCTAAATATTCATACTTTTCCAGCAAGCAAGTGGTGCAGGTGTTGTGTTAATTATGTCAAGATTAATTTAACTTTGGTATGATCAGTTAAGAAACGTCTTTGGGCAGTGCAGGACCACTGGGAACTGTGGTGTCTTTCTGGCTGGCCTTCCTCGAATGGCCCTTGGGTGGCTCCAGGCTGGCTAAGGGGCTGAAGTGGAGCTCTTGGCCAGCTCTGGGACTGAGACACTCTTGCCTCCAGCCCTCTTGATCACCAGCAAGCAACGTGGCTGAATCACACAGCCATCCGCTATTGATAGGGACTAAAGAAACGGCTGCCTGTACCAAAGCAGACTGCCTAGAGGGCAAAGGATGTTTAATGATTAAGGAAGATGGGGATGGGGGAAGACACACAGAGACACCCCCCTGAAGTCTTCAAGTATGGCTAAACCCCTCAGGAGCTGGATAGCCATTACATTCAAGTAGCATGTGAAGAGCCCAGAGCAGTTCTGCCTATGCATGCTGATGGGATCGTTGGCATCTTCATAAAGGTATTTCCCATCTCAGCCAGGAGATGGGATTTCAACCCCAAGCACCTCCTCTTCCCTGGGGTTCTACCAGCTCCCCCCTGTCAACCATGGAGACATGAGGGGACTGACTTCGTCAAATTATTCGTTATGCTTGCAAGTTTAGGAACCTGACTGTACCCCTCACATCTCAACGCAGCTATAGATGCACGCTTGGCTGCTTGGTTCCTGCCCCAGGAGCTAACATCGTCATCTTCTTCGGTCCGCACCTCCCCTCACCTTCAAGCTTTGCTCAGAGAAGAGGTCACCCACAAGCACCGTGCCTCCCCTTTGCTGAGAGAGCTGGGTTTGGACCTGCTGGGCTGTGACCAGGGATGCCCGATATCCGAGCCGGAGCTGGCTGCGGTCTGCAGGCAGTGAGTGGAAGAGTTCATGGGTTTTCCCTTCGCTCTTCGTGTGGCCCCTGGGGGCTGGAGGGGTGAGTGTTGTGAGAATGGGGTGAGTCTCTGCCTCCTGGGAGATGGGAATACTTGGCCTGTGCCCACTTGGTTTATGGGCATTTTGGGGCAGGGGCTGGTCCTGGTGCATGGGGAGACATCTGTAGTCTGCTCATCCTGCCGTTGTGCCAAACACTAACGGTGAGGAAAGGTCGCACATACAGGTGGTTAACGTCAGCTTTTTAAAATTGATTTATTTTTCTGGTTAGCATATTCCATGTCACACTTAGCCAATATCTGTGATAAAATATTGGATGGGGCTATAGTATAAAATGTGTATTTTATAGTTAATATTGGAAATGAGGGGAAAAAGCAGAACTTGGAACCTGTAATTCTGTGCAGAATTTTTAAAACTCACCTAAACTCATGACAACTTGTGGGAAACTGTGGCAGGTCCACAGATTCCTTGGCAGAGCATGAGGCAGTTGACCTCGACCAGATTGTTGTGTACCCATGAGAAACTGCGAGATAATGAACTTGGATAGTTTTGTTATGCTGATGTGCAAAACAAGCAGAATGGGAAGCAGAATATGTGGATGTGCAGGTGTGAAGAGCCAATGGACTTAAAGAGCAAGGAGCCCGGACTGATGGGGGGAGGACAAGTATGAGAAAGAATAGTATAAAAGTTTGGAAATAATTAATAAAATAGCAGGCACTTTCTTACACCTCAACAACGACAACCACTACTGATAGTTTTAGAATTGTCTTAACACTATAGAAACTAGATGTATTACAGACCAAGAATTACTTGGAGGCAATTTTCAGCAAACCTTTTGGAATTGCAAATACAGCACATTAAAGAGAATTATTATCTGCTCCTGTATCATATGCAAATGGAAGAAAGAAATACAGTTTAGTGGCTATCCTCTTGCCAGCATTGCTGTCACAGCTTTGGTTTATACAAGTTCCTCTTTGAGGGCAAAACATATTTTCCCAAAACTAAGGAGTCAAGTAGTTTTAGAAGTTTTTTTCTTTGATACTAAACTTTGTGTGATAAAATATTTTCAAACAAAAAATGAAAGAAAAAAATTTATATGATGTTTTTGTCTATGTGAAAAGAATTGCAATAGTGACTTTGAATGCATGACTTGAAGCAAAAAGTATTAAGAGTTTATGTTGCACTCCTGTGAAAGCTTTCTGTCACAGAGCAACAGGCCTCAGAGATTTCTCCTCTGAAACAAGACAAACCTATAGCCGGGGGATTCAGGACAGCAGGGATGGGATTCTGTGATGTGTGTGAAGGGGTAGTCAACTGCCTGGCAGTCAGTCGCGATTCACCTCGAGCTGACTACAGGTGCTGGGGTGGATGGAGGCTTTTCTGAGGTGGCACACGGAGCCTGGAGCAGGAGCTGCCAGCTGGGTGGGACAGGACAGCCTCTGCTGCTGGTGCCTCTGTCCTCACAGGGCAAACCATGGCAGGACCGAGTAAGGAGGAGGAGGAGGATGCAGAGAGCAGAGTGACCGCTGCGGAGGATCCAAGAGGAAGAAAGGACATGGGCTTAACGACTGAGGGTACAGAGGTGATGGTGAGTAATGGCAGTCGTAGATGCTGTTTCTTCCCTCAAATGAGTGGGGAGGCTGCAGGGGTCTCAAGCAAGGTCTGCCTTCCATCATCCTGCAAACTCTTTAGGCAATATAAAATGTCCTCTAGAAAGCAGTAGTCACTGATGCTTCCTTCTCATGCCTACTTTCCCTGACATTTGGCACAAATAGTGTTCCCCAGACGGGTGTACTTTTTTCCCCGGCAGTAGATCACAGCTCCCCTGAGCCCCTCCAGCAATGCTTAGCCTGGGGCACCAGGGACTCCTTGTTCCTCTCTGCCTTTCTCATGAGCCCTTTGCAGGGAATGTGCCGTGCTAGTTTTGATAAGCCCGAGAAGGGGGGTAAACACAAATCTTCCCATAGCAGCAAATGGGAAATACGTTGTCTTTTTTTTTTTTCTCCCCATCTCCTTCTCTAGTTCTAGTCAGCTCTTTCAGGATTTTTCTCTTGACCTTACTTTCTGGTCTGAGTTTTGCCAGATGAGATGGGAGAAGCGTGGTGGGAAGGCAGGACCCTGGCCAACTTTTTAGGTACTCAGAGTACAGGTAAGAACATGCCTGTTCCCTTCCTGTGCACAGGCCGGGTCAGGATTTCTCTTGGTGCTGTAGGAGGCCATGGTGAAAGCTGTGCAACTTAAACTTCTGTTTGTATGTATTCGTGCCCAGCCCGTTGAGGGTTTGGGGTTCTTTTTCTTCAGGTGATTTAGTTTCTGATAAGGAGTTTTGTTTCCTTACCTTTTGTTGAGAGCTTAAAAGCTTTGTTATTTGGCAAATACAAATGCCCGTTTATAGCTGTTGTGGTTTAACCCCAGCCAGCAACTCAGCCTCACAGAGCTGCTTGCTCACTCCTCCCTGGTGGGATGGGGGAGAGAATTGGAAAAGTGCAAAAACTTGTGGGTTGAGATAAAGACAGTTTAAGTAAAACAAAAGCAGCGCACACAAGCAGAGCAAAACAAGGAATTCATTCCCCACTTCCCATGGGCAGGCAGGTGTTCAGTCATCTCCAGGAAAGCATCATGCTCCCTCATGCATAATGGTTACTCGGGAAGACAAACACCATCACTCTCAATGTATGTCCCCCCCTTCCTTTTTCTTTCCCCAGCTTTATATGCTGAGCATGATGTCATACGGTATGGGATATCCCTGTGGTCAGTTGGGGTCAGCTGTCCCGGCTGTGTCCCCTCCCAGCTCCTTGTGCACCCCTAGCCTCCTCGCTGGTGGGGTGGGGTGAGAGGCAGAAAAGGCCTTGGCTCTGGGTAAGCACTCCTCAGCAATAACTAGAACATCCCTGTGTTATCAACACTGTTCTCAGCACAAATCCAAAACCTAGCCCCATACCAGCTACTGTGAAGAAAATTAACGCTATTCCATCCAAAACCAGCACAATAGCTTTCTCTGGAGAACCAGTTGTAGATGGAGAGGCCCTTTGCTGGAGAGAAGATCAGTAGGAGTTCACTCTGACATGAATTTGATATCATCTATTTTAAAAACCCCAACAGTTAAACAGCCTCAGTGAGAGAGGAATGTAGATGCCTGTCTTTACACGGAATTACTGATGCTGCAGAGCTTAAAGGAACTTCCAAGATAACGCAAATCACCGCTATAGTTCCAACCCGGTGCATCTTACCTGTGTGGGCACAAGGTATGCACGGTATCTTTCCACTGAGGCTCTAAACTTGCAGATCTGCAAAGTGGCCACTAAGGTTTGGCAAATTTTTACTGAGTTGCTGAAGTCAGTGTATGTAGGGGACGTGAGAGAAATGTAGTCAACAAAAAGCCCACGCTTCCATGACGGAAACAAAAAGGCATGGCTCAAAAGAATGGTGATACCATCCTAAACCTTACCTCTGAGACCTTGCTTGCAGCAATAGATGCTCTGGATGGAAGGTGCTTGTTGGGAGTAGTTGGGAGCCAGGAGTTTGGGTCATGGGAGCATCTGGTTGCATTGTTTTTCTTCTTTTGACTGGCTGGCTGACCTTAGCAAGTAATTTCATCCTCCTCTGTCTCATTTACCCATCCGTAATACTGGGGTGACCACATAGGCCTCCTCTGTAAAATGGGTTTAAGCGTTGCTGATACACAGCAGCACCTCACACTTGTATGTTGGTGTGACCGAGGGGTGGGAGGTGCCGGGGGGTGCTGTGTGCGGAGGTCTGGCTGCCACAGGCTGCCTGAGCGCCCAGGATGTGAGGAGGGAGGTTTGCCAAAACTGCTAGGGTGGATGGTGCCTCGCTCGTTAACTTTGTGAACTTGCAAGATGCTGGTTTCCTTCTGACTCTCAGGAGTGTGACAAAGGGAGTTGGGCCTCCTGTGCTGCCTTGGTAGAAATACTGTGAAAAGCCACAGCTTGCCTCCAATCCCCCGGTGCTCAGATGCATTACACAGAACATCCCTTGCCTGCCTTATTAAGATCTTATAAACCAGAAATTCTCAGAAATGCAATGACACAGCGCCTTAGCCGTTACCCTTCCTGGCTGACAACAGGAGCCGTGGGCTGTAAATGTTTAGAAACACAGGCAGCTTTGTGCCTGTACTTTCCCCCGTTGTGGAAAAGGCCCGCTCTTTGCTAACACCCGCGCAGCTCCCTGCTGCAGCCACCCGGCGTTTTCTGCGTGAGCGTGGTGCGTCGGTGGCAGAGCTGAGCATGGTTGGGACGGGGGTGAGCCCGTCCTGCTGCCCGCTTGTCCTCCCACGCTGAGGAGCTGCCCACCTGGGTCTGCTGTTGCTTTTCAACCCCAATATGGGGCTGGGTCACACCGGTGAGAGGGAGGGTGCTGCCTGCTCTGGCCACACCGGGGTCTGGTCCTGATGTGCCACCTGTGCTAGCTCAGGGCTGTTGGGGAGAGCAGGGTGTCCTGCCACACCAACTAGCCAAAACCCTGCTGTCTTGCCACAGCAAGGGTCTCGGCTCCTGTTTTCTGCCCCACTTGCTGTCCTCGTAGCTTGCTAGCTGGCAGGACTAGATGAGTTGATGCAGTGAAATGGCTGCGTGTAGGAACAGACATCAGAGAGGCCAGAACCAGGTTCGCAGGGCACAGGAAACTTGTGGGACCAGAGAAGAAGCTGGGGAAACTGCGCTGCTAAACCAGGATCCATGCTGAACAGCAGAAGGGCTTGTATGCTGCACGGGACCTCACGGCCCCAGGGGTACGTGGTATAATAAGGGTGTATAAGGGATGTGAAAGGCACCAGGACACTCTTTTTCTTGTTTCAGTGTGCAGCAGCAAGCCTGTGCTGACAGGTCACTCGGATGTTTCTGAGAATGTTTCTCAGATGTTTCTCTTAATTTCCTGGTGATTAGGGCCAAACCTCCTTATGTGTATGTACAGGGCCATATAATGGGCTTTCGTTTGCTATCATAGGTCCATTATCTAATAAATAAATTACAGTTTCAGATGACAGCAGTTTTGGGTTCCACAGTGACACTTCAGAGAGGCTTACCCAAAGTTTTCTAGAAGAAGGGACATTTTATGCCCACATACATGCATCCCAGGGGCTGCACTGGTAGGACAAATCCCTACAATGACTCCGTAGCTTATCGAGAGAGTCGTGCTGATGGCTTGCATTTGAAGTTAAGACCTACCTTTGTGTGTGGGAACTGTATACAGGCCATTCAGGGCCTCTCCTAGGAATAAATGCCTTTAGTACTGAAATGTATTACCTAGTTGTTTGTGCTCAGTCTCCTGGATCACTTCTCATCCTCCCACCTACCTGTTTTGGCCTGTCCTCACTCCTCTCTGGAGTTATACAGTATAATAGAATAAAACATTGTACAGGACATCAGTTATTCATGCATTTGTTAAGCTGATGATTTCTGGAGAGTGTCAGATCTTGACCGAAAGATTACTTAGATGGTAGTAACAAGTTGTCTTTCCTGGATATATTTCTAAGAGCAGCTGTTCTTCTGTGTCTTCCTTGGGTAGCTAGTCCATCCAACCCTCTGGTGATGAAGGGGCGCATTGTAGTTAATACAGGTCTTCATGTATTTATCACTGCTACGTCTGGAAGAGGCTGTTCTCTTCATCTATCTGGCTTCTTGTGTAAGACAGATTGATTGCATCATGCCAGCAAAGTTTAGCTTGGACTGCAACATGCTTTGCAGTAGTAGCAACGTCACTGAAATTACTAGAATAAGATGCTGAAAGTGAGATCCTAAATCCAGGATTGTTATAGGTGATGGAAATCAGTGTCAGACGAGCAAGACTGAAATGCACTGTCTGCAAGAATAACTGTCTGATGGGATGCTGACATCTGCTCTAGCCTCAGTTGTTGTTGTGAACCACAGATTGTCAGACTGCTCTAAGGAGGTTACATTCATTCAGACCAGACTTAAACTGGGTGTCTTTTGTGAGGTTTGGCTGTTGTCACATGTGTACAGGTGGAAAAGAAGAAAACGAGTTTGAGAGAGCACCTGGGGATGATGATGTGGTATTATGGACATCACAAGGGAACCATTCCTCTTCAAATAATCAGGTGAGGACTATTCTGCATGAGTCATGGTTTGAAAGCTTCTATTTAGCTTCTTAAGAGAAGAATAAAAAAAGTTTCTGCAGACAGCTGACAGGGTGTGTCACTATTTTTGGAATATTTCCACTGCATAGAGGCAAAGCAGTGCTCTTGCTTTGTAAC
>NW_009592967.1:0-26819 GCF_000690535.1 Cariama cristata | reverse complement strand
CGAGTCAGCATTCCTGCCAAACCCTTGGCCAAAGCTTTATTCTGAGTTCACGATCTTCATATTTGCACCATTCATTCAAGCTGGGCTACTTCCTTTCTTGCCTCTATGTAGGGCAGAAGTGAAGAGGAGGTGGTACATAGCCAAACGGCTGAAACTGTACGTGGAAGCCAGCAGTTCCTCTGCATTGCACAGAGCAGGGGCAACTCGCTCTGCCAGGACTGACTTTGCTGCTTCCCCACTCTAGCTGCTGCACACAATTCCTCCCGTCGTGCAGAAAGCTACAGTAAAGGCGAAGGGAATGTGCCATCGTGAAACCCTCAGCTACCATCTGGGGCAATCCAGATGGAGCCCAACTGTTAGTCTTGCAGGCTAGGGTGCAAACCCAGGAGAGCTCTCAAGAATTAGGTTAGCCTTATCCAAAGCTTCCCCTCCACATGATATTACCCATCTGGCATTCCAATTAAGATCACATTCACTCTTCTTACAAACTCTGCCTCACCAAAGGCCTCTTTTTGTGAGAAATTTAGAGGTATGAAATTGCCATACTCTTGTCATCTTTCATGGTGAGGGTCTTGGGTGGTGGTGAGTGCAGGGTGTCTGACTTCATTCAGGGAGGAGTATCCCATGCAAATACCATTTAATACAACCTAAGCTTCATGCCAGACGAGATAGTGCAAATTAGCAGATGGGCTACAAATCCACACTGGCTTATTGCATACTGACTTTCCTGAGAAGAACACGCTAAGTGTATTTGTACTCTTCCTTTTCTAGTATATCTCATAACATTCTCTCTTTTTTTTTTTTTTGTTTTATAAGCCTCAGGCATGAATGTTTATTGGCTCATCACTAAGTTGAAGACTTAGAGCTGGGAACAGCTACATATTGTCTCTTGAGATGTTGCCTTCAGATGTGTGGGAGTCTGTCACCTTTACACTGAAATGTAAGTATGATACTTATATTCCCTGTGAGGAAACTGCTTAGTGTATTACAAAGAACAGACGAGTAAAAGAAAGAGCAAGCAACAAAAGCAAATGTATGTGACTACAGCACTTTCTGGCTTTTGCAGTGGAAACAATACCACAGAGATAGCAGTGGCTGCAAAGAAACACCCCATTGTCACGGCTGCACTCGGTGCTCTGCTCTACCGTGTGTCAGAAGATGGAGACGTCCAGCGATGCAGTGGGCTAGAGAGAGGTCAAGCATCCTTAGCCATGGGCTGACGGGCCTAACTGAAGACAGGTCCAGCACCACTGTACTGGGAGATAACTCCTTTTCTATCGGTGCCGTGGTTTTCTAGCAGGTTTATGTTTAGCCCAGCCATGTTACTTCCTGTGTAACAGGTAGGAGAGAGCGTGTCTGCAGTAGAAGAGCCTGAGGACATGGTTATCTGCAGGCCTGGCAGAGCTCAGCTCATCCCACCCAGCACAACTTGGGTTGGTGTTTGGGCTGTGGCAGCCCACAGCTGTGAGCAGTTGCTCTCGCTGTGCCTGTCCTGCTCCTTGGGGGTTGGGGGGGTGGGGGCTGCGCTGCCAGTGCTCCCTGCCCTGTTTTCGGGACATGCGTCCCATGCCACATTGCCGAAAGTACACGCTGACCTCCAGAGCTCCTCTGTGGCAGTAGCCCAGAGCTGTTGTGCTTTCCAGAGATACCTTCAGACACCCTCTCCTTAATGCCTTCCCTTGGGGCTTTCCTTGGAGGGAATCAGAGACATCAGTGCAGGGACTTCCAGTGCTTCCCTCCCAGTAAGATCCAGAAAATCCCTTCCTTCTTCTAAAATGGGGAAGGGGATCAAAGCCCAATCAGGACTGCAGCACGATGTTGTCTTGCTCCTTAAGAGAGGTAGGGTAAAGCCACAAGGATATTGCCGTTTCCCCACTCCGTATCTGGCAGGAAGGCAGAGGTTAGAGACATGGGCTGCTTTCTCCTTGTCCATCTGGGCCTGATGGTGCAGGAGGTTTCCGACGTTGGTTAGAAAAGGGGCTGCTTGGTGGGATGGACCATGCATGTGCCAGGATCTCATGGGGAGTCCTTGCTGCAGGTGGCTCGTGTGCCCCTTTGCTGGCTCGGCTGTGCTTTTGTTGTATAAAATCTCTAAGCGAGTTGACTTTGTGCACGCGCACCCAAGTAGACAGAAATACCAAGGCCTGGTGTCACTTCTGTGACAGGGGACATCAGCTATTGAGCCCTCACTGCCTCTCTTGAGTGCCTCTTCGCTGCTCACAGCAAACTCATTTTTGAACAGACCTTTTATATCCTTTAGAGTGATTTCTTGCTCCTGTCTGCCTGTTGCTCTAACAGGAAAAAGGATGCCATGTTTGATGTGCTATAACTGGTCTGCTGGAGCATAGGGGCTTCCAGTCTGAGTCATTTCAGCTGTGATTTTACAAGAGTGGGCATCTGGGCATGATAAACTTAATTAACTGGAAGTAGTGGCCTTCATTATGAATACAGGGCAGCCTTTTAAGCCTTGTTCTGCTGCTGTGGAGCTTTCCCTCTCTTCTCTCTCTCGCCTTCACACACGCCCGCATCTTTCCATTTGTATTTCATTCGTACCAATTCCAGTTTCTGCCTGCAGCTCCGCAGCAGGCAGCACCCAGCGAGCAGGATGGCACCTGGCAGGCTCTGCCTGTGCGTAGAGCAGAAGAACGGTCCCTGCCCCAGCACATTTTGCAATCTGAGTGTGCTGACAAACAGATAAAGCACAGGGGTACACTGGAAGCAGGTGATGGCTTGAGGAAGAAGCGAGACAGGGTTGAGCAGAGTGTGGGCAGTGGTTTCAACATGCCAGGGGGCTCCCTCCGCTCTGCTTTATGGACCCAGCAAAAAAACCCAAAAAACAGGAGAGATCAGGGTTGCTGCCTTTGCCCAAAGCCCTGTAGGTGGTCAGGCTGGAAGCAGATGTGTCCAAGCGCGCAGACCTTGCATGTCCATGCCAGCGTGGCTGGGGAGAGAGGACCCCACAGCCCCCTCCGGGGCTGGCGCTGCCGGCACAGTCTGCTTGGCTGAGGAGATGCCTGGACATGGCAGCCCCTGTCTTCGGCTTGTTTTTGTTTGCAGAGGGTAGAGGTCAGGCACAGAAATGTCATTTTGCCACTGTCGCTTCCTCTCTCCTTTTGCGTGTGCCTCCCTTGTGCGTTATTTGTAAGGAAACAATAACGAAAAGAAGGAAGAAACCTAGGTTTTGTCGCGATGTGCAGAGGCAGCAATACTGTGACCTTAGTGCATTTTACCTGAGGTAACTTTTTATCCTTTTGTGCAAAAAAGGGGTAGTTTTTACCAGCGTTAGTACCAGTAAAAAGATGACGAAGCTGGAGAAGGGGAGGTGTCTTACAAGACTTTCCTATAACTTCAAGGAAGAAGAATGACATGAATGAACAAGAGAGATTTATCTAATATTGTACATCTCCTGTGCCGCAGCTTTTCTTCTGTCTTCTTTCTTGGTCTACATCTGTGATAAAAAATGGGAAGATTTCAGTTACCACTGTAGCAGAGGGATTATTCTGGGGATGATATGATTCAAAATCCTCACCACCCCATCTGTTTCATGTTGGAATCAGTAATAAAGATTTTATTAGCTTCTCATGTGTTTTTTGTACCTAAGTCCCATGCCTTCTCCCAGCTTCTTTCCTCAGCTTCAGGGCTGGTTTCTGGTTAGACTGAGGGCAGTGTTTTCATTCCCTTCCACGCTCATCCCTCTTTTGCAGCTTGCTCCAACGCCCGGCTGTGCCTGCTGCACACCTTTGCGTGGCACTGGCCAGCCCCCTCGTAGATCAGAGGTTGATGGGAAGCTGATCCTGATGGTTTCCCAGAGAAGCGTGTCTCCTTTCTACACGTTGTCCGACAGCCATCGGCTGCCTGCTCCCCGCTGGGTGTCCTGGGCTTACTGTCCCCTCGCTGCTGCTGAGGCTATGGGGGAGCAGAAGGATTCCCATCACCCCCCTGCCCCAAAACCCGCATCTGTCCCACTAGGATGGTGGCATGTGGATGCTGGAGTTGAACTCTTTGGGTGAACATTGAAGAGGACGAGGGCCCTGGCTGGTCGTCCAGCTGGGTAGAAAGACGTTGATCCTGTATTTTAGTGTGCATTTTCCTTGTCACTGTATGTTGTCCCGATCCCGATAAAACACTCCGTTGAGAGGCATTTCTGCCCGTGGTTTTTATGCCTGTACTAGAAATGAGAAGTGCTCGGGTGAGAGCTGGAGGAGGGGAGGAGGGCACGAGGGCTGTACCGACACGTCCCACGACCGTTGCTCGCAGTAGAAAATCCTTTCACCTGCCAGGAGCTATCATTAGACAAGGCGACACTGGATCTTTTTTGACCATGAAAATGAACTTTAGGAGGATTTTCCTAGTCAAGTGCTTGCTGCTTTTATTTCCCAGTGTAAAATGTGAGTTTTTCTTACTATTTTTTTTCCTCTTTTGGGCTCTTGTTGTTAAAATTGCATTTTAAACCTTTTACAACTTGGTGGGATGTTGCTGATAAGAAACTAGCTCCACTTTCCCAATAAGTGAAGACCTTTGGGTTATTGCTATTATTATTTGATTTAATTTTCAGCTGGGGGGAGGGTAGGACCTCAGCTTTCTATTCCAGTTATAATAATAAGCTGTAAACAGTTTTGATTTTAAGTTAATAAGCCTTAATTTGACAGATGTATAATGAGAAATGTCAGCATGCAGTTTTCTTTCTGCCCTCGAGGTAACTTGTACTACATTAGAGATCCAGTTCATGGTGCATTATCACATGTAATTTCCTTTTGTTATCAAAGATAAGCAAATCTTTTGAAAGTGCAAATTATATTCTTCCATAAATATTAACAGAAAGAGCGATATCTCTCAGTGTCTTCAGTGGAGCTGAAGCAGTGTAAGATGTGAAAACAGCAAGCAAATACATACATCTTTTATATTTTGTGTATTATTGCTCTCATTTTAAAAAATATTAATCTAAAAACTTAAGGTGTTAACTCATAGATTAGAGAAGGTTATAAGAAGTAGAGACAAAGTCATGCACAGATATTTTTTTTTCCTCTGTTCATTCCACTACAGGTTGTATGTATGGCTGTTTAATGCTTTTCTTTTCCTCCAGAACAAAATTAATAGATAAATAAGGAATTATTTTTTTTTTGTACATGATATATAAAACATCTTCCCCAGCAGAAATGAAGATTATTCCCTTGAATGGAAAACTTGTTTCAAAGACTTCCTTACTTTTCTAAAATTACTGTGGGAGATTTTCCTTTTAACCCTTTCTGGAGACTGCAAGTGAGCTCTACGCTGTCAGTTTGGATCTTTCTGCTCCTTGGAGTGCATTTCAGTTGGCATTAACAGAAATGATGTTTCATTAGCTAAACAAATTTTTAGTATCATATGTGTGGGATATTCGGCTTTCCATTTGTAAGACTATGGAGATCAGATAAACATCCAAAGATGTATCTGGGTGGTTTGTCCATAGAGATGCCATTGAATTATCCTTGAAAACTTAGATGATTTATTTATTTTTTTTTTTTGCTTCGAGAGAGGAAAAAAAATGATAGTATCTGTTATGCAAAGAAATCCTTTTACTAGTTCTGAATACCTGTGCTTGACTGAGTAGAAACAAGTATCAGAATTCAAATATTTGGATATAATCTGTAGTGTCATCTGTGTGGAGGATAGCAGCTTCCAAGGCTGTTTGGTTGATGGTTGATTTCAGAAAATTTCGTTAGATATGTCAAATACCTTGTAAGAAATGCAATAGTGAAATAAAAGCCTCTCCTTAGACTGGGGGTGAATTGCCAGAAGCACTTCAGTATTAATTTTTGTGTTGCAGAGGCACACTATTTTAGCTCTTTGATTTCCCCTAATATTGTTAGTTTCGTGAAACAGTAACTGGATTTCAGTTTCCCCTCTGTGATACAGTTTATCATTGTCCTAGTTTTTTTGAAGGACTGTAATAAAAATATGCATAAACATGTTTTTTCTCTCTGTGGGGAAAAGGTGCTTAAAATACGTAAAATTAGAGCAGAATCCGCACTATCTGATGATGTGAAGAGGAATCTCCCGCCAATCAGTTTTATCCTGTAAATAGAAGTGGAATGAACATAAGAAAATGACAAAAGAAATAAGCTGTGGCTCTGAGTGCACATTTGGTTATCAGGGAGCTTATCCCACCTGGCACTCGTGAGCACTTTTCTACCTCCTCCTTCAAATTTTCCACCTGGAACGAGGTGGGGACAATACCTTACTTGAAGTGACCTCCCAACAAACTTTGCACTCCAAGGTCCTGGTTCACCAGAGATGGCCTTTGCAAAGGCTGTGAGGAGCCTGGAGGGGAGAGGGCAGGCCACCCAGGCACAGCCCAGAGAGTACACCATCGCCACTGGTAGTGATGCAGTTGATGTTTAGCAGCCTTGGCTTTCCTGAATATCCCCGGCAGCAGCCACACGCTAAGTGCTGCCAAGTCCTGGTAGCACCTTTGGGAAGCACCTACTCCTACCTCTTCTGGAGAGGAGACCTGTCATCAAAGGAGACCTGCAAAGAGAAAAGATTGATATTTTTTTTTTTTTCTTTCTTCTTTTCCTTTGCTTATCTGCTAATGTCTCCAGTGCCTGACCAGTCCACAGGTTGTGGGTAGCTGCTTGTTTCGCGCAGCCTTACTTGTCCCACCATGATCCTGTGCTAGAAAAATGGATCTATTCCAGCAGGGCAGGGTGCCCGGGATGGATGAGGAGGGGATACTGCAAACGCACAGCACTGGGTCTGCCTCCAGTTCAGTGCCTTACGTTCACTCACTGCTTGACATGGGCTACTGTTATTATTATTTTTGCGATCACTGTTATTGCTGAACTGATCCTACTGTCCAGGACCACTACTAGTTCTTGCTGTCCGCAGTAACGTTTGCAGTGATGGGTGCTCTGGGTACCAGCCTGTGCCATATGCAAAACACACCAAAGTGACCTTCTTTTCAGGAAGGGTGAAGTTCAGGTTTAAGTTCACAAGTAGCTATGAATCTTGACATTCAAAATCACTCCCAATAAATCAGCCAGAGTATAAAGCCAGCTTTTGAAAGCTGGACTCTTAGCTTCCTTGCCTCTCAGAATCAGATTGGGTGCTGACATTTATCTAATGAAAGATCAAGAGGCGCTTTAGAGCAGGGGAAGAAGACAGCATCAGTAATGCAGAGAGGCTTAGGCAACTCGGGTGGGGGGGGGTAGCAAGTGACAACCTTTTGGGTCACCGGTGTGGCTGCCAAGCGCGGGGGCTGCTGGAGATGCACTGATGGGCTGGTTGTTGTGCTTCCCTTTGCAGGCTCCGTCACCAATTGGATTTACATGGCAGTGAATGAGTCGGCTCTTCTCAGCATCCCCACTGCTGCTGGGAGCATATATGATGCAACATGGACGAGAGACGGAACAAGGTTGCTGCAGATAAAAGATAATAAAGTTAAGTACTATGTGAACAAGGAGCAGTGCAGGTGTAAGATATTCGTAAATGGGACTCTGCAAATACAGCAGGTGGTGAAAGAGGACAGTGGGAAGTACAGAGTGACTGTTTATCAGCAGAATGGAAAGTTGAAGGCAGAAGAAGACACCATGTTCATCGTTCAGGGTGAGTTTTTCCTTTTCCCATACCATTCCCAGCATAGCTGGATAAGACTTGGTGTTCTTGCTCTCTCCTACAGCCTTTCCTACTCAGTGACCTCCTTTCTCTTTTGAGGGGACTGCTGTGAGATGTACCTCTTTGCTCCTGCCGCTGGCAGCAGCCTGTCTCTCTTCTCCCTTCTCTTGCTCCTGTTGACACCCTCTGGTCCCTGTGCTGCTTTTGGGCTCCCCTCTTTGTCAGTCACCAAGTTCCTACGTGTACCCAAGCACGCAGCCGTCAGCATGCCCGTGGTGCCGGGACCCCTCGGGCCCCGAGCCGGGGTAGCACCATCGAGCGGGGCTGTGCTCCCAGCAGTGCCCTCCGTCCAGAAACCTCTTGGGAGAGCACTGCAACCTACCTGAGGTACGCCCGTGGCTGATGCATGGGGCGCTTCTGCCACTTCTTGTGCTATTTTATGGGCACTGAGTTATGAATTTTGGTCTCTAGCTACTGCTCCAGCAAGGCGAGAACCTTGCGTTGCATCTGCCAACCTGAAGAGAGCTTAGGAGCCCAGGTTGGCACTAAATGCCTGTATTTAGGCAATGTGATCTCACTCCATGTTTGCTCTAACATAAAAACCAGGCAGCAGTCACCTCCCCTGAGATACAACACAATAGGAGTTGAATTTGCACGCGAAGAAGACTCCTGCACTCTATCCTTGCATAGCATAACACAAATATGTGCTGTTCAAAGCACACTTAAGCACATGCCTGGGGATTTCAGCTGCATGGGTTCAAAGCGTGAAGGCAGCTTCCATTCCTGCGCTGTATCTTGTCCTGAGAGATCAGTGCAGTAGCAGCCCAAAGCTTTTGGGATGAGTAGGGGAGATGGGGATGGCTATTCTGCTCCTTTACGGCTGCTGCCACCTCTCCAGACCTCTAAGCTGTAGGGCAGCATGGATTTTTTTTTTTTTTCCAGCAAAAGGATAATTTTGCTTTGTCCTTCTTCAGCCAGCATGCACACCTCTGCCAACCTCTTTGAGTTTGTGGGCACCAGCTGGCACTACTGAAATGATGCCTTGATGAGGCAGCGGTGACAGCTGGAATGGTTTTAGCAGGGTTTCTGCACAGTGGGAGGCCCCGTGGCTAACAGACGGACAGACTGCTGAGCAGTGAGGGTGTTTCACTACTTCGGGAATTATTATTGCAAACTGTCTACAGATTCAGGAAGTCATCAGGGCCTGGTGCTATTTACTCATGCTCTACGCCACTGAGCTGTCATTGGGGTGTCCTGGGTTCAACTTCAGGTTAAAGTTCCAACCTAGCCATGTGCTGCATCATTTCATCTGCTGTGCAGCGGAGAGGTTGCTGTATCTCCAATAAGTGGTTTTGGAAGTAAAGTCCTTCAGTAACTGGTGGGTGCTGGAGTAATTTGTCAGCCAGATCATACTTTCTTACTAGGGTTGGACAAACAGTTGCTCCAAAAAAATAATAGTTTAGATGATATCATCATACAACTCCATCATCGGGCCCTGGACTCTAGTGTTTCACACTGGGATGTTCCCCTGAATGCTAGGTTACAGCTTCCAGAAGAGGTGTGGGCTTAATGAGGAAAGGGTGGCTGCAGATGTCACAGTGTGAACCTAGACTGCATTTGCTACGAGCAGCCCTTATTGGCTTTAAGATTTATGATCTCTATAACTTAACCTGCCTATAACAAGAGGTGGCCCTGGCATGTTTTTGTTTACCTGATCTAAAAGGTAGAAATTAAATTTTTTCCATCTGATGTCCCTGCCAGTTGCCCCTAGTTGAGGAAAGCCCCACAGGCTTTTCTGGCTCTTTCAGTGCCACTAGTGATAGAGAACCTGGAAATAAAATGTAGCTAGCTGTTTGCAGGATGTAAAAAGAAACAGAAATCAGTTCTCTATCATAACCTAACTGAAAGCTAAGAGGTGTCTGTTTTGTGTTTTCTATTCTGTTTTGATGGGTTTTCATGCTGTTGCTGTCGTGCTAGCTGAGTGCCGTTAGTAGTACATAAAGCATCGTAAGTAGCTGTTTGTCCTGCCTTAGAGGAAATCTGTCCTGATGGGTACAGGCAGATCAGAGCTGACTTCATTTGTACCAAAACGCTGGGGCCAAAGTTGGGAGGGGGCTGTGTTCTGAGTCTCTCCCATCCGCCGCCTCCCCCAAAACCACAACTTCCTCCCCTCGCCTGCCTGGCTGTGAGCCAGGCTGAGCCTGAAAGTAGTCCAGCCTTGGTGGTGCACCTCTGCTTTGCTAGGTCAAATACGTAGGTTCATATACTGCATTTTCTTTATTATTGCCGGGCTACTTCTGTAGTAGAGGTCTAATTTGCTCTTTGTTCTTCTCTGGTCTTATTAGCTGGTGTTACTCTCTTACTGCTTGTCAGGGACTAATTCTTTGTTCTGCTTAATAATGGAGTTTTTCAAAAGGAGAAATAATCTCAGATGCACCTGTCCATTCTCTTCTTTTTCAGACCCTGTCCCTCAGCCAATCCTCAGTGCTGAATGCATGAATAAAACTGTATCTGTCAAGTGTGAAGTGAAGCAGAAGACGAAAGATGAAACATTTACAATAGAACTGACTCAAGATAAAAGCAAAAAAATCCAAAAGAATGCAACAAGGTTGGAATTGCACACGCGGTATTCTGGGACATTCAGATGTGTTGTTAAGAATCAAGTCAGCAAAAAAACGGCTGAAAAAGTAATTAAGTGCTCAGGTAAAAAAAAATCTATGGTTTCCAGAATCTGCTAGGCTGGACCTACAAAACCTGATGCAGTTGCACATATCTGTAGGACTGGTCCAGGTGGTAGGAGCATCAATAGTTCCTGGTATCTGGTATTGCAAGTCCATCGCCGACGCAGTTATTGGGAGCCAATGCTGCTGTGGTAGCCAGGATGCGAGTCACACTTTCTGCTTGGCATTTCCCAGCCTTGTCGCATCTCCACCCTCCCCACTGTGGGGCTGCCTGCCCCACTGCTACCCTTATGGCGTCCCTGCTCTAACAGTGGGGAGGCCAAACTGGGGGCAGTGAGATGCGAGATGGGTCATGCTCCTCCTCTTCTTCTGCAGCCAGTGCTGTTTTCCCCTGTGCTCAGTGAAGCCTGGGGGCTTTTTTGAGGTTTTTCTGGAGTAAAGAGCCTTGTGGGTGGCAGAGAGGCCCCCGGGGTGCACTGCGATGCTGCTTCTGCTGGAGGTGAAGTCTCCTGGGGGAAACCGCACCCTGCCAGCGATATCGGGCTGGCTGAGGGGTAAAGGAATGAGAGAGAGATTCTCGCTCATCCCGTCATTTTCTTCCTCCCCTCCATCACTGCTGAGTCTTCTTCCAAAAGTTGCCAGAGATATCCTGACAGACTTTTTGGTGTCAGCATCCTGACAGACTCAAGTGGTGTCAACCATCACTAGTGGCAGACCGATGAAGTAAAGGAGAAAGTGGGGAGGTGGGCCTGAAAGTGTTTTAATCACACATAGCAGTCTGAAAAAGGCAGAAAGCACCTTCCCCCCTCATTTTCATCCTCCTTTATTCCTTTAAAAATAATGGTACTTCTCAAAGGTTGACTTCAGTCAACTAGTCCAAAGCCAAAGTGTTGACTTCAGTAAGATAGTATAAAACTACCTGAGCTACCACAACATAAATTAACGGATTAGTTTTGGAAAATATGGCTTGGGATCTTCTATGTATGTGAAGCCATGGGATTTGCTCTTGATTTACATTCTTATGGTGAGGAAATCAGTTGCATGTTATTTTCCTCCTCTCCATGATCATATACCTATGAAGGTGGTGGTTGCCTGCTACCTATGGATGTGGATGGGTGCTCTCACAAGGGGAACGATAAGATCCTTGGACTTTCCAGCTTGGCCCAGAAATCAGGAGGCAGGTTATGGAGAATTTAGCTGAGCTTTGTGGTTGCATGGCTTAGATGAGCATGGCTCAAATGTACCATGGATTTTCTTACTCACCTGAAGCGTCATCTTTCTAAACCACAGATGCAGCAAAAGAACTGAAGGAATTGCATTTTAAATGAGCAGAGTCATGCTGAAAATTATTAGATAGGCAAAAGAAGTCATCGCTCCCCCTCGTAAAAGTTTTGAAAGTTAAGGCAAAAATAAGGGACAGATGATACTGGTATGACACTGGATGTGGTGTTAAGTTCAAAGTTTGGATTGCCAGTGCAGTACTGGGGAAAAGTCCTTGAATTTGCAGGGCTTGGGTTCATCCCACCTAACTGTGAGTACTTCACTTAAAGCACTGTCTTGTTCTAAATTCCTGCTAGAGCTAGTGGAGAGCAGAGGGCTCACAAAAGCTGGCTCAGTATTTTCCAATTTCAAGCTGTTTCTACCACAGAAAATTTAGGGCAAGTCTAAGTCCAAAGGCCAGCCCATGGTGTGAGAAGGGAGGGAGCAAGCCTTAAGGTATAGAGGCCTTACTGAAGTGATCCAAGATCTGCTGAGGCTGACTGACAGGCAAGGGACTGAGGGATGGGGTGGCCTTTGCTCTCCTGTGCAGCCTCCGGAAGGATCCCCCTGATGTGTAAAATAGCCAAAAAAAGGGTTGTTTTCTGCTGCATGAGCTGCCTGACCTGATGGGCTGCACAGTCCTGTTGGTGCTAGCATTGGGAAGGGGCTGGGGTGTGAGGGAGCAGGACGTGGCATGGACTTTGGAGCCAGGTGTGAGAACATGCTGCTGGATTAGGTCCATTTAAGGC
Organism: Cariama cristata; assembly: GCF_000690535.1. Taxonomy (NCBI): domain Eukaryota; kingdom Metazoa; phylum Chordata; class Aves; order Cariamiformes; family Cariamidae; genus Cariama; species Cariama cristata. Next base: position 14,536 of record NW_009592967.1, on the reverse strand, counting down.
AGGGCAAAGTCGCCTAAAGCACTTGTCTTAATGAGGAAAGGCTGGCTGAAGCTGGCCGTCCCAGGGCACAAGCCAGGCAAGCGTGGGCCTGCCTGCGTTGCTGGTATAGGCAGATATTAACCACCAGCTAGGTACTTTGATTTCACTTCTCAGCCTTGAGAAATGCTCTTCTTTCACAGGGTGAGTTGGGTGGGAGAGTTTGTTTTTTGTCAAATAATTAACAGAGAAATAAAAGGTTTGCCATACTGATCTTTAAGGTACAAATGTAGTATTTCTCAGACACCAAAAAAGCACTAAAACCATGTAGCACAACCCTTCCAACTCAGACTAAAAACCCCTCAAACCTTTCTGTGTGATGGCAGGACTCAGCTACCTCCATAGTAGATTAAAAATCCCTCAGCTTGCAGTCAAACCTTCCAACCCTGCTGCCCTCCATGAACATCAGGTCCTGCATTTGAGGTCTATCACCTTGAATTTTGACCTTTAGTGGGCAAAGCATGCTTCAGATGGGCTTCAGCTCAGCTAACTTTTCATATGAGCGTTAACTACGCGTGAATCTGCCTGGGCTCACCTTAGAGTCAGCTGGGAGAAGCAGGCACAGAAAGGGCAAAATACACCTTGGTGTAACACTGGCAGCTAAAACAGGTGAGGAGAACAACATCTCTGAGGGTACTCATCTATTTTTCCATTGGGGCAGCCCAGGCTGATGGTGGCCTTTGTACTGTAGACACTTTGGCTTTGTCTTCACTCTTTGCCCTCCATGTGCATGCCCAGTGAATGTTAAGGGTGGTACCAGCGGTATCATCCCCTTTGGAGCTTTGTCCCTCAAGAAGCCAAGGAAGGTGCACTTCTGCTGGATTCAGCTCCACGGCGCCTGTCCTCGAGCGTGAACACTGAACGCCTGGAGGACAGTCCAAGCAGGAACTGGTGAAGGAAGGCCAGCATCCAGCAAACCTTATCTGCTGAAAATAAGGAACGCTCATATAAACTCTTGCTTGCCGGGCAAACCAAACTCTCATTTTGAGACTGTGGGATGTTTGGTTGTGTTCTTTTCCTTTTCACTATTTTTTTAAAATTTATGTACAGCCAAAAATTGAAGAGGGCGTACCAAAATACTATGTAGCAAGCTAGTCTCAGTGTTTCCAGCTCAGTAGGAAGTACTTAAAAAGTTTATTTTTGTTAGATGCTGAGCACTGCCTGGATGCTCGTTGTCCTTAAAAGGGTCCATTGCTAACAGGGACAGGGCATTTGCAGTAATTTAAATAAGATGAGCTGGCACACGTGAATGCTCTGGTTTCAATTTTCTGCAGAACTTGAATCTATCGGGGAGCAATCAAAATTCTCCACAATGAGGACCAGCAGCTTTCTGCTGTGTACAGAGAAAAGGCAAAGGGTGGGCTCTCTCACTGCGGCTGCCTTTACAATCAATGTAAGAAAATACAGAATTCTAGGTAGGCGTTGTGCAAGTTATTTCTTTCCCTCTAACATCCTATTTCATTCCCTTAACTAGGCCAGCTGGACCTTTTACTCATCCTGAGCATAGCAGGTGGTGCAATCTTCTTTGTCATCTTAGTGACTTTGCTTATTTATTGCATCAGGAAGAAGAAAGCAGAAAGGCTTGAAGGTGATGGTAAGTGTTTAAGGGGCTTTGTGTTGCTGTTCAACCACCTAAAATCTTAGAGCTTCCCGCTGACAGCAGCCCTGTGGGCAGGGCCATGCTCTCTTCCTTGGCGTGAGCAATAACCCGGTTTTGGCATATGGTGAATCTCGGCAAATCGGCTGGTATTGCCAGTCTCATTTTCTGATACATACTTTGAAGTAAGACTTCTTGTTCTCAGGCCTTTTGTTTATTCATGGAGAAAGAATTGCTCCTCTAAATCTTGGCCAAGGCCACCAGTTGTGAGCATCTGTGGGGCTAAAATGTACAATTAGATATCCCATCAGCAGATTTTTTTCATTAAATCTATGTGATGTAAAATTAGGATCCTTGAAATCATTAGTCACGTTTGGAAACATTGTTGGTAGTGAGAAGGGGCAAGAAGGGCTCAGCTTTTCTGTGAGTTTCCTCAGGCATCTCACAGAACTCATCCTCTCTACAAAACATTGTCCTTGGAGGCCTATCAACACTGGAGGTCCAACTGGGGACACTTTGAAGAGCTGAAGTTTTCAGAGTGGGCAGAGATTTCATCTGTTGTCCAAAATTCATGCCTCTTTAAGACCGTAGCAAATACTCTGCTAGAGCCTTCTCTGAGAGTAGGCTCTCACTCTTGACAGAGAGGTTGCCTGGAATTACAGTCTGGGCCTTCCTGCTGGTTTGGGTGGACAGAGGATACTGAGCTGCCACTCAAGAAGAGTTGTCTGGCCCACCTGGAAGGAGAGGTTAAAGCAGGAGAGAGATGGCCCTTGGCAGGGCTTGTTTAAAGGCTTGTTTCCAATTCCTGCCCCCACACACTGTGTCAGGCTTCCTGTGTGGTCTCAAATAACAGCTAGTCTTCCTGTGAGTCAGTTCGTGAGTTACAAACTGGGAGTAAAAGCTCCTTTGTACACACAACAGTCTTTGTCAAGATATAGAGGGCAATGCCTGAAGGAAACCTCAGCTGATACATCAAAGGTGCCAGTGGTCAGGTTGACAAGGGTGAGCATGACCAGTCCCACGGCTGTAGGGAGTTGCAACCTCACTGTAACTGAGCGCAAGCGCTTTCCCTGTTCACTGGGAGAGCTCACCCACCACGGTGCAACCACAGGATGCCATCTCAGAAGGCTTCCCATAGCTTGTGAGAACAACGCTGGTGTGAGCATAGCCACCTGAGTGTTATTTTACATTATGGTGGTTCTTGTTTGAGTGGGATATATTACTCCTTCAACTGTGCAGTGATAGCATATCCTCAATTCTTGGGTCTGGATTCAGCAAGAATTAAGAAAAAGAAAGTCTGGGAAAATGAGAACTCATATAAGAGGGTGACTAGCTGCTTTGAAACAGTTTGGTGTGTGCTTAAGGCCATTTCAGTGTCCCAAGAGGTAAATCCCTCAATCCCTAAGATAAGCTGGCTGACATTTCAGAAACGATGAGTCAGTGATCAGAAGTCAGCTGGCATGAGTTTACTTCTACGTGTGGGAAAATTAATGCTGGCAAAATGGACCTCTGGCTTCCCGGTGCCTGGAAATCCCAGCACGGATGGTGGCAGGGCAGAGGGCTTTGACGTTGCTTCCTGGGGTTACATCTCACTTTCCCTTCAGTGGCCCGTTTCAAAAAGAGGACAGAGCATCTCAGGCTGGGGGTGTCCGTCAGGACCGTGGGGCCCTCCCCAGCAAAGTCAGTTCCCCCAACACAAGAGAGGGCAGAGCTGTCCCAAATGCCCCCAGGTACCTTGACCTCAGCCAGACAACCAAAAATCTGTCAGGTTTGCCCAGGATGTGCAGGCAGAGCTGATTTTGGTTGTTCACCAGAGTAGTAGGAACACCTGAGAGTGACAGTGGCCTTCCAGGTAAGACCAATATTTGGCTGTTTCTTCCTTGGGCTAAGCACTTTTCCCCGGCTGTTCGACTTCTGCTCGGTATGTACCTGACTGGGACCCTTCTGTCGTTGCAGATGAGGAGCGGATGACGCAGGTTCGCCAGGTGGACAGTGAAATGGTGGTGCGGGAGCTCCCTCAGCCGCCGTGCAACCCCACCCCGAAGCAGCTGCGTGTGCAGCAGCGGCCGCTGCCGCAGCCCCAGATACAGCCGCAAGCGCTGCCCCCACGGCCCAGGCCCCGCACTCAGCAGCGGACTCCAAACCACCCGAGAGAAAGACCTTGAATGTCTGCCCTGGGAAGGGACGGTGGTCTCTCTGCTCCACCATTCACTGGGAAAATAAAGTTTCCAATAGTCAGGAACCCCTCAAGCCCAGCCTTGCGTAATGCTCAGCTATGAAACGGCAGCTTTTGTTGCAGAAAATTGGAGAGAGCGTCAAATGGAGATGAAGAGACCCAGTGGAGGAGATTCAAGGTGATGGGCATTCATCCCTGTGGCCATTTTTCTTCAAATGTCTCCATGTTAGAGTATGGAACATTGAGCCTTGAAACCTGTGTCTTTCTGTGGTTCACTTGTTTTTACCGCACCTTGTCTTTGTGCTTGTTGGATGGATTATATCAAGAAGCAGCTAAAGGTCTAGTGTGACAACATGGGGATAAGGATCTTACAGGGTTTTGTCACGTATGTTTCCTTCCTCCTGCCACACATTAGGACAGCCCTCTGACTTTAGCATCAAATTCATGACCTCCTGGATCAAAAAATAATTGTATGCAATTAAATGCTTGTCTGAAGTTGAAAGAATTGGTGTCATCTAATACAGAGAAGAAAACACTGAGAGGAGATGCGAGAGCCTTGAAGCATCTGTGTGGGAAAAACGCAAGTGGGAAAGGAATAAACCTTTCACTTTCTCTACCGTGTTTAGAGCAAGAAACCACAAGCTTAAATGGCAGCAAGAGAGAGTTAGGTCAGGATTTTTTTTATTATTATTTAATTTTTTATTTTTTTTTACTTTTTTAAAATGAAGCACCGAAATAGGTTTCTGGGAGAGGATCTCCAGCACTGGAGGTTTCAAAGGGCAGATGAGGCAACCATCTGTGAGGTATCCTTGTCCTGCTGAGGGCCAGGGGAATGTGCTAGACAGCCTCTCTCCAAGCACTGTTTCAGCTCAGTTTTCTGTGACTCCTTGCTGACAAATAAAATGAAACTTTATTCTCAGCACAGCTTGGTTTGGCTATTTGGACAATTTTTTTGTCATAGAAGAAGTCTGGTATCCGTGGGCTGACGAAACAAGTGTTACAAATTGCCAAGCAGTCTGATTACTAGTGGCATTGTCTGAATTGTCACGGCTTTCCATCATAGGGCCTCCTGCTGATGGAGCGGGACTGTGTCCCTTGATTTTGCTGGTAAGCACTTCATGTATAACAGACGATGACAGAGAACTGCTGAGAGATCTCCCTCTCAAAGGGAGATGTTGGACTGCAGTAACTGCACCTGCATCACCCTCTGTGTGCTGGACAAACACTGCTCGCTCCTCTGGTCCTTGGAGATGTTCTGAATTGCCTCTGCGGGACAGCTGACGAGCCAAGAGAGGACAGGCCTTTTTAGAGCAATGTCTGAACGGGTACACTGGCCCATCTGGTACAAGAGGCAATGCAGGTGGAGGAGGAGAGAGCTGCAAGAGCCACAGAGCATGAGACATCCAGCTAGCATGTTGTTGCGTTAGGCAGAAGAACATACAGTACCTCTTTCAGGCTTGACTATCCTACACGTGCCAGGGGAGATAAAACAGCCATCCCTTGCTTCTCCTCAGAAATGTGACTCTTGTTATCTTCTGGTACAAGGGCAGGGAAGTAACTTGTCAGGGAGGAGGAGGTCTCTACCTCCTCCAGAGCTCAGTCACTTTGCTTAAACTCTGATGGTGGACGCAGCCCTTGGGAGCGTCACTTGCTCTTGTCTTAGCTTTCTGCAGCTTGTTTTAGGGCTTTCGCTATTCAAAGTTGCATTTGGTAAACATTCCATGGTTTATTTTGTAACATATGCTATATCCCTATAGTGAGTGAATAAAGATAAGAGCGGGTGGAGAGGATCTTAGTCCACACCTGTACTGGTACTTCAGTATCTGGATCTCACTTTGGTACAAAGAAGGCAAAAAAAAATGTTTTGGTCCCTGAGCCACAATAATACAGATGCAGGAGGTTTCACACTGATCCCTGCTGGGTACCGGCTGCCACCTGGGCACTGGCAGCTGGTGGGCTCAGGTCGGCGTGGGTGAGCATAGCCGCTCTGCCTGTCCTGCGTGGCTGGAGCTTTAGCAGAGCCCTCTCCAGGGCAAGCAGCCAAGCTTGCTCTGTGGTTACAGGAGCATTGGTCCTTAATGGGAGAGAGGGAGGGTCGCTGGGACCTGAGGAGGAGGGTGGGCTCCTTTTGCCCCCCCCCCAGTTAGGGCTCTCTGTGCCCTGGGCTGGAATGCTTTGGAGATGCAGAGGAGGGCCCGGGACAGCAGCTGGTGGAAAGCCCAGGAGCGGGTCTCTCAGAGGCATGACAGAGGCTCACCAAGCCTCTGCCAGGGGCTGGTGCTGGTGGGGTGGCACTTGCCACAGCTCCTTGCAGGGGAGCACCGGTGCGTGCGTGGTGTGGTGCCAGGGTGACTCTGGCCCAGCACAGAGGTGTGCTTGCTGTTCTGGCAACGCACTGCAGCATGAAGCTAAGTCGTGCCTAGGAATGAGAGGCAAGAAGCTTTTCTTCTGTTGGTCACAAACCGGGTCCAAATCTGCCCTCAGGACTGAGCTCAAAACCACGCTGTGAACCGTGGAAGCCTCTGTTGTCTCAGCTTAAGGCATGTGAGGGCTGAGCACACCCAAAAGCTGCCCTTGGATGCCCTTCCTCGGGAGCAGGGCTGCCAGCAGGCACCCTGAGTACAGGGCAGCCCAGAGGCCACAACGGTGGGCATGAGCGAAGGGTGGAGGTGTGTGTTTTAATATTACCTTCCACCTGGCTGCCGTAACTGTGGGCTGAGAGAAGCACCCTCAGGCTCAGCCAACTCACTGAGATCTCCTCAGTGTTACTAGACCCTTTCAGCTAAGTGTTTCTCCCTCATGTGCTAAGAGGCTAAGAGCTAAGTAAAAAGAGCTGAATTTAGCCCTATTGGGGATATTTGCACCAAAACACAGTCCTCTGTCAGGCAGGCAAGAAAATAGTACAAGCACAGAGTACCTCCACGCAGTGGGAGTCTCGCCAGGGCAATACTTATTTTTGATTGACGCCTTTTTTTGGATAGTCACCATTGTTTTTGCGATGTCTCATGTTTGTTCTTGATGCGCTGCAACAGACAATACTTGTACAGTCCTGAGTTCTACTTGGTGCCTACTTGAGAAGTCAGCAATTTTTATGAATGTGTGTCATGGAGCATTGAAATCTTGGGTTTTTTTGTGCTGTAGAGGATGTTTCAGTTCTGGAAAATAAGCTGAAAGCAAGACCTAAGAAATAACAGGAAGCGCTTGGCTCTGGTGATACTTGCTGCAACCTTTCTTGGTTCTTCTTTCGTAGACACATCTATCAGTGAGTCACACAAGATGAAGTGTTTTTCCCCGTTCTTCTTAAGGGGAATGAGATGAGAGGGCTGACATGCCGAGCCATGCTCGGTAAGGACACTGCCTTGTCCTCCCTGATTGAAGAGATGCAGTTCATGCTGCCCAGGTGTTAGCAGGGATGAGTTTTGCTTGGTGATGTGCTGCAGAGCCAGCGCTGAAGGAATGGGAGGAAAGAGCAGCCCCATGATCCGAGCAGGTCTGTCGTCGTGCTGTGGTCCTGCAGCACTCACCAGTTGTGCCGGCTGAGTAGGCACCCAAAAGAGTAATGGTTGGTTGTATAGAAGATACAAATCTTTTATCCCAGTCTTCATCCAGATGACATCAACAGTACTTGCTGCCTAAACTTGGCCTTTCTAGTAAAGCAGACAAGATCTGATTGTATCTCAGCTGGGTGTTAGCCAGTCCAGAGGGAGGCTCTCTCGCTTCTGGCACAGGCAGTGCTGGAGCCAGCTAGATAATTTAATTTCTAAAATAAAACTCTAAGCCTGTAAAAGGTCAAGTGGGAAACCATGGCTGGTTCAAATGTCTTTCTCCGGATGCTTGCCAAAATGATGCTATGGGGAAAAGACAACAATTTCATCCTTACTCTGCAACAAATCTTCAGGCTTTGATGTGGAGATAAAGCCCAGCTGGGACTGTGTTGCCCATCAGCTCCCTTCTCCATTCTGACAGACAGGGCATCATCTCCTCAGCCATGCTGAAACCTTGCAAAAGGCTTAAGAAATGCTGAGTTTGTCTTTCAAACTGCAATCCTCCGTGTGGTGTGCTATAGGCAACAGGCAGGAGCAGAGCTCAGCTAGGTGGTCAAGGTGCTCCACCAACATTCCTTGCAGGTGCCAGCCATGCAGCGAGCAGGGTGGCATGGCTGTCACCTTCTGAACCCCAAACTGGGTGATGCTCACCCTGGGCCCAGAGGGACTGAGGGGCTTGTTCGTGTGCTGCAAGTTATAACGTGAGAGCTCTAGCTTCGGACTTTTGGATAAGATGAGTTTCTAGTAGCTATCAAGCTTGTGAAATAACCATGCTGGGCGAGCCTATCTTATGCTGTGGGAAGAAAGATAAGAGTCAATTGAAGGAGAGCATGGTAGGAGGCCCTGTGCCAACACAGTGGCCTCCTGGCCTCTTCCCCTACACTCAGATCAGAGGAGGGATGCCAAATCCAGCCTTTTCCTCACCCTCTCCCCCAAGAAAGTGCTCCTTCCCTCCCTGCAGGTGGGAGTTTATGAAAGCAGCTGGGATTTGGGGCAGAGGAGGAAGGCAGGGACCAGCTGAGCTGGCCCAGGGAATAAGCCAGGCTCTGTGTGTGTAGCACGCTAGACAACAGGGCAGGTGCAGAGGGATGGGCAGGTACAGAACCGACTGCTTGGGAAGATGAGCCGGACAACCAGAATGCAGGAGTTGAGTCATGTAACTTGCTCATGCTCGCAGTCCTGGGATGGGGCTTCCCTTTCTGTGTAGAGCTTTCATCTGAATGCGATTTACCCTTTGGGCAGGGGGCCTGCGTTGCATACCTTGCTGGGCCTCCTGCTTCCCCCTCCTTTTTTGATCCCAGGACCAGCTACCTTGTTCTCACCTCCTGTGACCCTTCCCCAGGCAGCACTGCCACAGCGTTACTTTCTATTCTAGCTTTCCTTTCCTACAAAACACCCACTCTGGGCGGTTTATTTTTCCTCTTTGAACAACACCTTAGCACTCCACCTATACACACATCAGCCCAAGGGCAGCGTGCCCGCCAAGGGGGAGGAGAGGGGACTTCCAAGGTGCCTTCCTGGCTTCAGAACACAGTTCCTCTTCGTCATGCCTGCCCTGGGAAGCCCCGCTCCAGGTTGCTTTGCTGTTGTCAACCTTTTCCAGTGCTGTCGGGAACAATCCTTGCCTCCAAAAAGATCGAATTGGGGTGCACCTCTTCGCTGTCTCCTGCCATGGGAGGTGCACAGATGATGCTGACTCCCCCTTTTCCGAGTCTCGCTGGGCACACGGTGAGCCCCGTCCGCCCAGAGCCCGCGGTGCTGGCAGGCCCTGCTCTCTCTCCCTTGGCACATCCATCACTGGTGTAAGCTGCTGGTTCGATCAAAGTACACGGAGAGGGAAGGAGAGGGCAAAAGCTAGGGCAGACAAATGACTAAGGAGACTTTCGATTCTGGCCACCTGGCTGTCAGCAGCACCGACCTCAATACAGTGCCGGTGCCTCTCGTGCCTTTGTTTTGGGTGACATTGTTAGACAGTTTCTGCCTTCGGTGTCTCTGAAATGTAGTTTTTGAGATAACGGGAAGAGATAACCCCACAACAGAGACGCTAGCTGCATAGTAGTGCTCATATTGGTTGCATTTCCCACACGCTTTCTCTGCCTACATAACAACAGTAGGCAAGCATTTCGGGTTGCTGCGTGGCCTCCCCAACAAATACCCGCTTTCATTTCCAGCCTTTTTGGGTGGCGTGGGGCAGGTGACCGAGCGCAGTGCAGAGGACGGGGTGTGCGAGTGGAGATGTGTGTGGCATCGGCCCTGCTGGCAAGTGGAGGGGAACAGCTCTGAAACAAAACTGTCTGCAGGCATCCCAAAACTGCATTTCTATGCTTACCGCTCCCTGGCTGAATACCAGAGAAATGGGGACAGGCAGTAAGGTCGGCGCATTAGGACAACTAGCCCTTGAAAATCCTCACGCTTAAATGTAGCGCCTACTGGGACCGTCTGGGACCGCCGCTGTTAGCAGCCCGTGTCAGACAAAGCCCTCTTCCTCTGTTAAAGACAAGGTGAGGTTTCCCGTGAAGAATGGGAATGAAATAAAGGAGTGCTTGTTTGCCCATGACTTGCTACGTAAGGGTGTCCTGGTCTCCAGCTTTTTTTCCACAAAACATGTGTGCACCTCACTTGGGTTCTTCCCAAAGCCTGCTTCAGACCCTTCCCCATTTGGCAGGGTACCCTGGTCTTCAACTTTTCTTCTGCAAAACATGTGTGCACCTCACTTGCTTCCATGATGGGTTCTTCCCAAAGCCTGCTTCAGACCCTTCCCCATTTGGCTGGGTGCCCCAGAGCCCCCGTGTTTGCTGGCAGGTTCACTGGTGGGTCCTGCTGGGCAGAAGCTCCCTAAGCTCCCTGCCCTGGAGAGGAGCTCTGTGCCAGAGGCGGGGGTCTGGGGGCTTGCCTTGCTCTGCTCTTACTCCTAACCTCTCCTCTCACACCGATGGTGTGTCCTGTCCCTCGGTGGCTCTCCTTGCCCTAGGCAGATGGCAAAGCTGGGAGAGCAAGGGCAGTTTGTAGGCTTGGGATGCTACTGTGATGCTCCTGTTCATATGTGGACGGGGTCCTGATTTCTCCTCTTGTCTGAGAAGGGAGTACTTGTAGGTATCATTTTACGCTGGCATCACTGTTTTATTCTATTTCCACTTTCCTGGAAGTTTTACAGCTGTTAAATTCACCACCCGAGGGAGCTGTGTCTCCGAGAATGGCTGTCCAACGCTGGGCTGTATGAACAGCTGTACGGTCAACGCGCCGTACAGCGCAGGGACGACTGCAAGGCCCATGTTCTGCAGGCACACCGGTCACTGTAGTCGCTAAAACTTCAATTTTAGTTGGCTTCAGTGTGCTTTCAGTAGCCAGGGCTAGTGTGAGTGAATAGTAGAGCGAGGATGTGGTTCCTGTTGCAGGGGAAGTGCCTGTATCTCAAACCCCAAACTCAACCAGCAAAACCTCCGACACCCATTTGCTGAGCTTACAATTTCTATAGACTCTGTCCTTCTTTTAGCCATCCAAAAGAAGACAAGCTTAGCCAAAAGCTAACCACAGTGAAAGAGGAACTGAGTAACATAAATTTTTTTTAAAAGCATCGACAGGAAGGAAATGTGTCTGCACAGCCAGTGACTTGTAGGAGCCTTTAGACCTTGTAGTGGAAATTAAATACTGTGTTGGAGGAGTGGCTGGGAATCCAAGGTCTTCCAAAGGAAGGTCTGTTTAATAAGGAAAAAGGGGTGGAAATAAACGGTATCCCCACCCTTTTTCTTATCAGACATCTCACCTTGCCTAGAAATGCAGGCTGCACATGGGCTGCCTAGCTTCACACTGCTGAGAACAGAAAATGTGTCCCTGGCTATTGCTGCCAAAGTACACTCTCTTATCAGGCTCATTCTTGTCCATCCTGCCCCTCTTCCTTGGCATCTCTGTGCCACAGGGATGGCTTGCCTGGGGTATGTTCTAGGGAAAAGAGGCTGAATATGTACATCTCTGAACATCAAATGTTACCTGTGTTAGACCTCTCTGTTGATGTTGCGAACATCACATCAGGAAAATTGGGTCAGCTTTAGGAAAACCACCAAATTGCATCTCTGAAGAGCCACAGATGGTGCCAGGGTTAGAGGGGATGTCACCAAGTGAGGAGAGACATTTCAAGATGGCAACTGTAGAAGGAGTAGCTGTGAATCTCTTTTCTCTCAAAGCATCTGTGCTAGAGAAGAACATCTGTGACAGAGCACCTGAGGCAAATGCAGGTGTGATGTCTTATCTAGAGATGAAAAACTGCACCATTACTAGCAGGCACCAAAGCAGCTGTCTCAACTGACTCAACATATGTACGCACATGTTAAGCAGCAAGAACTGCTGGTCCTCGCCCTCTCCTGAAGTTTTGAAGGACACGTGCTTCTGAAGCCCTAATGAGAAATAGTACAGAAGAATGGTTTACAGGCCTAGATTGATTGGCAGGGAAGCACAAGCTCTGCTTCCCCAAGGTATAAAAAGAGGATGCTGCATCCTTTTGAAAGAAAACTGCTGTAGGAAGATGGGATGAAAGAAATGATACAGATGATACTTCTCTGTGGGACAGGTGAGGCTTAGTCCAGCACTGCAGACTGCACTGACCCTCTGTGGGCTGAGCCTGGGGACAGGCACGGCTGCCTGGGCCTGACACACTTGGCTCACCTCTCACGTAGGACCCGGCTGCTCTGCACCTTCTCCCAGCTCAAAGTGTCATGCAGGTGTGTGAAGAGCAAGCAGACGGTCTCATGGGGCAGTTGTGTCTTGGAAGTAGAAACTTGTCTGCAAATGGTGTGGCTCCCAGCCAGGAACCCAGGCCATGCATCTCTGCCATGGGTCTCTTGGCAGATTTGGCAAGCTGGGCACCCAGCTACTGCCACTTTAGGGTCAGTCTTTAGTCAGGTACAAACCGGAGTGGACCAGGATGGATGCCCTACCTAAAACAGGCCACTGAAGACGTGCCCTGGAGGGACTTATGTGCGTGAACCATGGGAATTTTGTGCTATGCCTGTTTCACACACAGAGCTGGCCCTTTCCAGTGGTCCTGGGCTAAAGTCTCCACCTTGGGTGGTGAACATCACGGCTGGAGGAGGGGACACAAAGCCAGACCCGTGCTCAAGGCCCAGTGATCCCATTGCTGCTCAGGGAACTGAGGGCTGCTTGGTCTCCCTGGAGGAGAAGGGGAATGTATGGGCTGGCCGTACAATGATAACAAGAGTTCAGGGTGCTTTATTTAAGCGTGGCACCTGTTAGCCAGCTTCTGACACACACCTCTAGGCAGGGAAGGCAGTTTACAGCGCAGAACTACCTAGCAGCTCCTGTACAAAGCCCTGTCCAGCAGGATTCGGCCCAAGTGCTTTGTTCAGCTGTGCTATCAGCTGTCTCCAGGGTCAAGAAGCGGAGGCAGCCGGTGCTCTCCCTGCAGCAGCGTGGTTGGTGCTGGGTGAGCGTGGGGTGCACAGAACATGTTGGTGGTGTCATCTAGTGGGACAACGTGTGCACAGCCCGGCCATGGCTCTGTGCCCTTCCTCCCATGCCTTGTACTCCTCCCTTGTGCTAATTTACATCCCGACTAATGGGAGTATTTTGGGGCCATAAGGCTTTTCCCTAGAATAGCCAGTGGAAAAGCTCTTATTGTTACAGGCTTCATATACAGTTTTTACCAGACTTGTGCATCCCAGGCTAGGCTTAAAAGGAGCTGATCCAAACTTGTGAACTCAGCTGGCCTTTGTGTGCCTGCCCCCGGTACAGTGTATTTTGTGCCTGTAAAAGAGATCAGCCCAATGCACAAATAGAATAATGGTTAATTGCCCATCTAATTTAGATCTTGATTTGCACCCAAGGAGCTCTGAATGGTCAAGGCTAGAGACTTCTCTTAAACACCCGATTTGTTACTTGTATTCAAAACATAACATCAGTCGCTACTTTCTGTTTGAGATCTCCGCTACAATCAGGTTCAAGTTTTGGTTCCTCTTGCAGCTGCTCAGACATGTTCTGCCACTTAGGCAACACATGGCAAACTTCTCCATCAGCTGCCCCGAATTTTCTCAGAGGGTACATTGAGATGACTTGTCTTCTGGAAGACAAAAACCAATGTCAGAGCCTCAGCATTTGGGATATGTTCAAGGCAACGGAAGGGCAGAGGTGGGAGTAGGACCTTGCAGCTCACCTTACGTCTTTTCTGGCCTCTGATGGCTTTGTCCGGTAAGTGCCTCCTCGTTCCTCACACAGCAGAGGGACTGCTGGAAAACCTGATGCTGCTAATTCTGGCGGAGGAACTGGAATGCAAACCGCAGCCAGGCAGGGGCAACAGGGAACTGAAAGCAGTCTCCCAAATGAGAATCACTGGCGTGTTTTTGTTTTTCAAGATAAAGCAATTTCTTAACCATGTTTTAAATAGAATCATAGAACAGTCCAGGTTGGAAGGGACGTCAAAAGATCATCTGGTCCAAATTTCATGGGAAAGGGAGCCTGGATGAGATTATCTGATACCCTGTCCAGTCGTGTCTTGAACACCTCCAGCGATGGGGCCTCCACCACATCCCTGGGGAGGTTGTGCCAGTGATCGATTGTTCTCCCTGTAAAAAATTTATTTCTTAGATCAAGATGAAATCTGTCTCTGTGCAACTTTTACCCATTGCCCCTTGTCCTCTCCATGTGGCTCCTTGTGGTTTAGATGATTGAAAACTTTCATCTTTCCATCTCTACCCTCCATCACACATGAACAGAAATGTTTCAATCTCAGCTGGTGCCCTGAAGGAAATACAGTTATGAAGGTATGTGTCTGTGTTGGTCCCCATTCATACCCCCATTCTCTACCCTTCCTTCCTACCCTTCTCCTAGTCTTTTTTTCAGGAAGCACATTAACCTGCAGGTTCCATCTGCTTAAGTACCATAAGTTTGGGGTTTCTAAAAGACTCCTAGCTTAATTTCTCTTATTCTGTTCTGCTGTGTAAGGCCCTCCTTGCCCTCTGGTTAACTATTCCAGCTCATGGTGTCAATTATTGTGGCTGCAGAAGCTCAGCGGTGCAAGCCAATGGTGAGTACAGGAAGGTCCTGGTGAGATTCCCTTTCCACATGTGGGGATGGTACGGGGATCAAGAAAATAAATAAAAAAAATTTAAAAATGCTCACATATGCTCACAGAAGACCGGTTTTGGTGGAAGCTACCAAAACGTGACTGTGCTG
>NW_009592966.1:2735-3312 GCF_000690535.1 Cariama cristata | reverse complement strand
TTTATTGACAGCGCTGGGCGCTCCCCACCGTAACTGCGCCGCCCACGCTTCAGTGTTTTGCGGTTACACAGGCTGCACTCTCTGAGATTTCTTTAACGTAACATCCTTCCGTTCTGGAAGTTACACACACCTCTCCTTCGCGGTCTCTGTCGCCATCCAGTATCTATTTCATTGTATCACAAGTCCTCCGGTGGTGGTTGACTTCCTCAGGTGGTCTCATCTTCAGCTTCTTCACTTGTTCCCTGGGTGACCTCGCTCCCTTGCAATGGTTCAACGCATGCTCTCTCCTCTTTGTTGGCCTCAGCTGGTTTAGAGCCGTTTGCACTGGTCTTACAGTTACTTTGAACGGTGGGGTGTTCACTTCTGTATCTCTATGCATTTTTCAGGCAAATGTTTTCTCTTATCAGTCACTTTTGCAACAAAACTTCCACGGTCCATCATCGGACTACAATGGAGGTTCACGTTAGTATTGGCAAGCTAACTGTAGTAGAAAAGTACAAAATTAAATGTTTCAGGTGGGTGTTGCTGAGCCTTACAGACACCGATGGGGTAGGAGCTGCTTTGCCCAGGCCCACGC
>NW_009592966.1:849-2714 GCF_000690535.1 Cariama cristata | reverse complement strand
CCCCTGCCCGTCCCTCTCCCGGGCCTGCAGCGGGTGCCTTCCCCGTTCCCCCCTCTCTCTGTGGGTGATGCTGCTTCCCTCCTCCCTGTCCGCTGAGGAAAGTGGCTGCCGCTGCCTTTCCTCAATCTGCGCTCCCACGGGCACTGAGCTCCTCGTGAGCACCGGCAAAAAAACCATCAAATTAATGGCCTGAGTGTTTTCCTCCCCGATCTGCCTCGCTCCCTCCCTCGCCCTGACTTCAGCCTTTCTCCCAAGCACCCCATGCGAAGCTTCGCTCATCGTTGCCCCAGGATCACCGAGTTGACAGCCCCTTGCTGGCTCCAAGGGCTCAAGGTCTCCCCCCTGCCCCAGCCTGAGGTGCTGGGGCTGCTGGTGGTGGTGTCCAGGCAGCCGTGGTGAGCGGAGAAGGGCTGAGCAGATGTGTTGGGGCGACCCTGGCCCCCTGTTTCCCATTGCCAGGCTGGTGGTAAAGCGGAAGGGCTGAGCGGTGGGAAGGTGGGCTGCTCCCAGGCGGCCAGCAAGTGCCTGCAGGGTGGTGGGGAGGGCACTGGCTCTGCTGGGGGCCAAGGGCTGGTACCTGAGCATCCCGAGCAAAGGCTGTGTTTGTCTCCCCAGGTGCTGGCTGGCGAGAGGCTGCAGCGTGGCAGGGGGAGCAGAGACAGGGCAGGGTTGTGCTGGCATCGCCTTCCTCCACCTGGGCATCACCGCAGGGGCCACAGCTGATGGGTGAGAGCCCAGCACGGCCCCGCTCAGTGTACGGAATTAAACATCCCGATCTGCTGTGTTGTCGTCATGTCCTCTGCTGTCCTCCAACGTGGGGATAACAGCCACCATGGTGAAACCATGTCTGCGTCTGGCTTGAAAAAGGCTTTGTCAGTGGATTCAGCCATAGCCTTTAACTCTTCTGACGAGGAAGAATCAGAGCAGTCCTTGGATCCCCAGAACAAAGGGGCATCCCTTCAACAACAGATGCCAGGGAATACAGGCAGAAGGGCACGCGGAGGCTGGGGTGAGTACAGAGCCACCTCTGCAGGGAGGGGACAGAAGGAGAGGAGCAGACTGAGAGGAGATCTGGGCAGTGCCTGTAAATACCTTGAGTGTCAAGGGGATCGGGCCAGGCTGTTATCAGTGGTGCCCAGCGACAGGTTAAGGGGCACCGGGCACAAACAGAAACCCAGGGAGTTCCATCTGGATGGGGGTGGTGGGGATGCGAGGGTTGTGCCGGTTCTGGGACAGCACCGGCCTCGTTGAGAGAAGCTTTTTCCTCCTCCAGGCAAGTGGTGCACGCTCCATCCAGTCTGTGCCCTGGTGATGGTTCTGGTCCTGGCTCTAGTCCTGGCTTTGGCCGTGGCTCTTGCTGTACAACCAGGTAAGGGAGGAGCAGCTGCCTCCATCCAGCCCCTCGGTGCAGAGCTGTGTATGCCACCGGCAGCCCGGCCAGCGCTGTGCCAGGCTGGATGTGGCCCCAGCCCGGAGGGCTGGCTGTGCCCCTGTCCTGTCTGGGGGGTCCTGGGGAGGAGCAGGGACACCCCCACCCGTGCCGTCCCCCACCCGTGCCGTGGGGCCGGCTCTTAAGCCCTGGACGTCCCTGGCACCAAACTGGGGATCCCCATGGGGGGAGCCCGGAGTTGCCTCCTTCCCTGCCCCGCAGAGCTGTGTCCCCTCATCGCTGCGGAGGGGAATCCTCTGACCTTTTCCCCTTCCCCCTCTGGCAGGAAGACATGGAGGGATTCCGGCTGCGGTGCTGGCATGTCCTGAGGACTGGGTTGGGCACCATAACATCTGCTACTACCTCTCGGAGGCGGAGGGGAGCTGGAGTGAGAGCCAGGAGCAGTGCTCCTCGCTCGGGGCCTCGCTGGCTGGGG
>NW_009592966.1:0-569 GCF_000690535.1 Cariama cristata | reverse complement strand
GTCCCAGAGCTGGCAGGGACCGGCGTGGGGCTGGGACGGTGACTTGGTGGGGCAGCTCCTGACTGTTGGCTCCTCTCTTTCCTACCAGGAGTTTCTCTTGCGCCTCAGAGGCAACATCAATTACTGGCTTGGGGTGCGGAGACAGGGCGGGCGCCTGGAGTGGGTGGACGGCAGCAGCTTCAACCAGAGGTGAGTTTGGTTGCCAGCTGAGGCTGCTGTGGGCTGTGTCTGGGGCTGTCCCTTGCAGGCAGCACTCATCTCCTGGTGCCTGGGGGGACGAGCAGTAACCTGGCGGTACCAGCAGCATCTTCTCTGCTTCTTGCAGGATCCCAGTGAAGGGCGAAGAACCTTGTCTGTTTCTGGATGAGAAGGGACTCCGGAGTTCAAGCTGCTCACGACCACAACAGTATATCTGCAGCAAGCCCCAAGCTGTGATGTGACAGAAGTGGTGCAGAAAGAACCTGCCCCATGTTGAGGCCTCACAGGTGTTGAAGAAATCTTTTTGCCTTGAGTTTCCTGCAGCAGACACTCAGATATCTGATCTTGGATAGAATCATAGAATCATTATG